>NW_027276683.1:394791-576402 GCF_030028105.1 Mobula birostris | reverse complement strand
GTGAGATGTGGGAGAGACGAAGACAGTGAGAGGTGTGAGAGAGGATGACAGTGAGAGGTGTGAGAGAGGAAGACAGTGAGAGGTGTGGAGAGGAAGACAGTGAGAGTTTGGAGATAGGAAGACAGTGAGAGGTGAGAGAGGAAGACAGTGAGATGTGGGAGAGACGAAGACAGTGAGAGGTGTGAGAGAGGAACACAGTGAGAGGTGAGAGAGCAGAAGACAGTGAGAGGTGGGAGAGATGAAGAGAGAGGTGGGAGACAGGAAGACAGTGAGAGGTGTGAGAGAGGAAGACAGTGAGAGGTGTGAGAGAGGAAGACAGTGAGAGGTGTGAGAGCAGAAGAGAAGAGGTGGGAGACCAGAAAGACAGTGAGAGGTGTGAGAGAGTAGGACAGTGAGAGCTCTGAGAGAGGAAGACAGTGCGAAGTGTGAGAGAGGAAGACCATGAGAGTTTGAGAGAGGAAGACAGTGAGAATTGTGAGAGCAAAAAACAGTGAGAGGTGGGAGAGAGAAAGACAGTGAGAGGTGTGAGAGAGGAGGACAGTGAGAGGTGACGAGAGAGGATGAACAGTGAGAGGAGTGAGAGAGGAAGACAGTGAGCGGTGGGAGAGAAGATGACATTGAGAGGTGTGAGAGAGGAATACAGTGAGATGTGTGAGAGTGGACGACAGCGAGAGGGAGTGAGATGGGAAGACTGTGAGAGGTGGGAGAGAAAAAGCCAGTGAGAGGAGTGAGAGAGGAAGACAGTGATAGGTGGGAGAGAGGAAGACACTGAGAGAGGTGATAAAGGAGGACAGTGTGAGGTGTGAGAGAGGAAGACTGTGAGAGGTGGGATAGAGGAAGACAATGAGAGGTGTGAGACAGGAAGACAGTGAGAGCTGTGAGTGTGGAAAACAGAGAGAAGAAGACAGTGAGAGGTGTGAGAGAGGAACACAGTGAGAGGTCGGACAGAGGAAGACAGTGAGAGGTGTGAGAGAGGAACACAGTGAGAGGTGGGAGAGAGAAAGACAGTGAGAGGTGCGAGAGAGGAACACAGTGAGAGGTGAGAGAGCAGAAGACAGTGAGAGGTGGGAGAGAGGAAGACAGTGAGAGGTGGGAGACAGGAAGACAGTGAGAGGTGTGAGAGAGGAACACAGTGACAGGTGAGAGAGCAGGAGACAGTGAGAGGTGGGAGAGATGAAGAGAGAGGTGGGAGACAGGAAGACAGTGAGAGGTGGGAGAGATGAAGACAGTGAGAGGTGTGAGGGAGGAAGACAGTGAGAGGTGTGAGAGAGGAGGACAGTGAGAGGTGAGAGAGAGGATGACAGTGAGAGGAGTGAGAGAGGAAGACAGTGAGCGGTGGGAGAGAAGAAGACATTGAGAGGTGTGAGGGAGGAAGACAGTGAGAGGTTGGAGATAGGAAGACAGTGAGAGGTGTGAGAGGAAGATAGTGAGAGGTTTGAGAGATGAAGACAGTGAGAGGTGTGAGTGAGGATGACAGTGAGAGGTGTGAGAGAGGATTACAGTGAGAGTTGTGAGAGAGGAAGTCAGTGTGAGGTGTGAGAGAGGAAGACAGTGAGAGGTGAGAGAGAGGAAGACAGTGAGAGGTGTGAGAGAAGAAGACAGTGAGATGTGTGAGAAAGGAAGATAGTGAGAGGTGTGAGAGAGGAATACAGTGAGAGGTGTGAGAGAGGAATACAGTGAGAGGTGAGAGAGCGGAAGACAGTGAGAGGTGGGAGAGAGGAAGACAGTGAGAGGTGCGAGAGAGGAACACAGTGAGAGGTGAGAGAGCAGAAGACAGTGAGAGGTGGGAGAGAGGAAGACAGTGAGAGGTGGGAGACAGGAAGACAGTGAGAGGTGTGAGAGAGGAACACAGTGACAGGTGAGAGAGCAGGAGACAGTGAGAGGTGGGAGAGATGAAGAGAGAGGTGGGAGACAGGAAGACAGTGAGAGGTGGGAGAGATGAAGACAGTGAGAGGTGTGAGGGAGGAAGACAGTGAGAGGTGTGAGAGAGGAGGACAGTGAGAGGTGAGAGAGAGGATGACAGTGAGAGGAGTGAGAGAGGAAGACAGTGAGCGGTGGGAGAGAAGAAGACATTGAGAGGTGTGAGGGAGGAAGACAGTGAGAGGTTGGAGATAGGAAGACAGTGAGAGGTGTGAGAGGAAGATAGTGAGAGGTTTGAGAGATGAAGACAGTGAGAGGTGTGAGTGAGGATGACAGTGAGAGGTGTGAGAGAGAATTACAGTGAGAGTTGTGAGAGAGGAAGTCAGTGTGAGGTGTGAGAGAGGAAGACAGTGAGAGGTGAGAGAGAGGAAGACAGTGAGAGGTGTGAGAGAAGAAGACAGTGAGATGTGTGAGAAAGGAAGATAGTGAGAGGTGTGAGAGAGGAATACAGTGAGAGGTGTGAGAGAGGAATACAGTGAGAGGTGAGAGAGCGGAAGACAGTGAGAGGTGGGAGAGAGGAAGACAGTGAGACGTGGGAGTGATGAAGACAGTGACAGGTGTAGGAGAATTAGACAGTGAGAGAGGAAGACAGTGATAGGTGTGAGTGAGGAAGACAGTGAGAGGTGAGAGAGGGGAACACAGTGAGATGTGTGAGAAAGGAAGATAGTGAGAGGTGTGAGAGAGGAATACAGAGAGAGGTGTCAGAGTGGAGGACAGTGAGAGGTGTGAGAGAGGAGGACAGTGAGAGGTGGAGAGACGAAGACTGTGAAAGGTGTGAGAGAAGAAGACAGTGAGATGTGGGAGAGATGAAGACAGTGAGAGGAGTGAGAGAGGGAGACAGTGAGAGATGTGAGAGAGGAAGACAGTGAGAGGTGGGAGAGAGGAAGACAGTGAGAGGAGTGAGAGAGGGAGACAGTGAGAGGTGGGAGAGAGGAAGACAGTGAGACATGGGAGTGATGAAGACAGTGACAGGTGTGGGAGAATAAGACAGTGTGATAGGAAGACACTGAGAGGTGTGAGAGAGGAATACATTTAGATGTGTGAGAGAGGAAGACAGTGAAAGGTGTGAGAGAGGAGGAGAGTGAGAGGTGTGAGAGAGGAAGACCGTGAGAGGTGTGAGAGAGGAAGACAGTGAGAGGTGTGAGAGAGGAAGACAGTGAGAGGTGTGAGAGAGGAAGACAGAGTTGGGAGAGAAGAAGAGAGTGAGAGGTGTGAGCGAGGAAGACAGTGAGACGTGGGATAGATGAAGACAGTGAGAGGTGTGAGAGAGGAAGACAGTGAGTGGTTGGAGATAGGAAGACAGTGAGAGGTGAGAGAGGAAGACAGAGAGAGGTGTGCGAGAGGAGGACAGTGAGAGGTGTGAGAGAGGAAGACAGTGAGAGGTGTGAGAGCAGAAGAGAGAGGTGGGAGACAGAAAGACAGTGAGAGGTGTGAGAGAGTAGGACAGTGAGAGGTGTGAGAGAGGAAGACAGTGAGAGCTCTGAGAGAGGAAGACAGTGCGAAGTGGGAGAGAGGAAGACCGTGAGAGTTTGAGAGAGGAAGACAGTGAGAGTTGTGAGAGCAAAAACAGTGAGAGGTGGGAGAGAGAAAGACAGTGAGAGGTGTGAGAGAGGAGGACAGTGAGAGGTGAGAGAGAGAATGACAGTGAGAGGAGTGAGAGAGGAAGACAGTGAGTGGTGGGAGAGAAGATGACATTGAGAGGTGTGAGAGAGGAATACAGTGAGAGGTGTGAGAGTGGACGACAGCGAGAGGAGTGAGATGGGAAGACTGTGAGAGGTGGGAGAGAAGAAGCCAGTGAGAGGAGGGAGAGAGGAAGACAGTGATAGGTAGGAGAGAGGAAGACACTGAGAGAGGTGATAAAGGAGGGACAGTGTGAGGTGTGAGAGAGGAAGACTGTGAGAGTGGGATAGAGGAAGACAATGAGAGGTGTGAGACAGGGAGACAGTGAGAGCTGTGACAGAGGAAGACAGTGAGAGGTGTGAGAGTGGAAAACAGAGAGGAAGACAGTGAGAGGTTTGAGAGAGGAACACACTGAGAGGTGGGAGAGAGGAAGACAGTGAGAGGTGTGAGAGAGGAAGACAGTGAGTGGTTGGAGATAGGAAGACAGTGAGAGGTGAGAGAGGAAGACAGAGAGAGGTGTGCGAGAGGAGGACAGTGAGAGGTGTGAGAGAGGAAGACAGTGAGAGGTGTGAGAGCAGAAGAGAGAGGTGGGAGACAGAAAGACAGTGAGAGGTGTGAGAGAGTAGGACAGTGAGAGGTGTGAGAGAGGAAGACAGTGCGAAGTGGGAGAGAGGAAGACCGTGAGAGTTTGAGAGAGGAAGACAGTGAGAGTTGTGAGAGCAAAAACAGTGAGAGGTGGGAGAAAGAAAGACAGTGAGGAGGTGTGAGAGAGGAGGACAGTGAGAGGTGAGAGAGAGGATGACAGTGAGAGGTGTGAGAGAGGAACACAGTGAGAGGGTGGGAGAGAGAAAGACAGTGAGAGTGCGAGAGAGGAACACAGTGAGAGGTGAGAGAGCGGAAGACAGTGAGAGGTGGGAGAGAGGAAGACAGTGAGAGGTGGGAGACAGGAAGACAGTGAGAGGTGTGAGAGAGGAACACAGTGACAGGTGAGAGAGCAGGAGACAGTGAGAGGTGGGAGAGATGAAGAGAGAGGTGGGAGACAGGAAGACAGTGAGAGGTGGGAGAGATGAAGACAGTGAGAGGTGTGAGGGAGGAAGACAGTGAGAGGTGTGAGAGAGGAGGACAGTGAGAGGTGAGAGAGAGGATGACAGTGAGAGGAGTGAGAGAGGAAGACAGTGAGCGGTGGGAGAGAAGAAGACATTGAGAGGTGTGAGGGAGGAAGACAGTGAGAGGTTGGAGATAGGAAGACAGTGAGAGGTGTGAGAGGAAGATAGTGAGAGGTTTGAGAGATGAAGACAGTGAGAGGTGTGAGTGAGGATGACAGTGAGAGGTGTGAGAGAGGATTACAGTGAGAGTTGTGAGAGAGGAAGTCAGTGTGAGGTGTGAGAGAGGAAGACAGTGAGAGGTGAGAGAGAGGAAGACAGTGAGAGGTGTGAGAGAAGAAGACAGTGAGATGTGTGAGAAAGGAAGATAGTGAGAGGTGTGAGAGAGGAAAACAGTGAGAGGTGTGAGAGAGGAATACAGTGAGAGGTGAGAGAGCGGAAGACAGTGAGAGGTGGGAGAGAGGAAGACAGTGAGACGTGGGAGTGATGAAGACAGTGACAGTGTAGGAGAATTAGACAGTGAGAGAGGAAGACAGTGATAGGTGTGAGTGAGGAAGACAGTGAGAGGTGAGAGAGGGGAACACAGTGAGATGTGTGAGAAAGGAAGATAGTGAGAGGTGTGAGAGAGGAATACAGAGAGAGGTGTCAGAGTGGAGGACAGTGAGAGGTGTGAGAGAGGAGGACAGTGAGAGGTGGGAGAGACGAAGACTGTGAAAGGTGTGAGAGAAGAAGACAGTGAGATGTGGGAGAGATGAAGACAGTGAGAGGAGTGAGAGAGGGAGACAGTGAGAGATGTGAGAGAGGAAGACAGTGAGAGGTGGGAGAGAGGAAGACAGTGAGAGGAGTGAGAGAGGGAGACAGTGAGAGGTGGGAGAGAGGAAGACAGTGAGACATGGGAGTGATGAAGACAGTGACAGGTGTGGGAGAATAAGACAGTGTGATAGGAAGACACTGAGAGGTGTGAGAGAGGAATACATTAGATGTGTGAGAGAGGAAGACAGTGAAAGGTGTGAGAGAGGAGGAGAGTGAGAGGTGTGAGAGAGGAAGACCGTGAGAGGTGTGAGAGAGGAAGACAGTGAGAGGTGTGAGAGAGGAAGACAGTGAGAGGTGTGAGAGAGGAAGACAGAGTTGGGAGAGAAGAAGAGAGTGAGAGGTGTGAGCGAGGAAGACAGTGAGACGTGGGGATAGATGAAGACAGTGAGAGGTGTGAGAGAGGAAGACAGTGAGTGGTTGGAGATAGGAAGACAGTGAGAGGTGAGAGGAAGACAGAGAGAGGTGTGCGAGAGGAGGACAGTGAGAGGTGTGAGAGAGGAAGACAGTGAGAGGTGTGAGAGCAGAAGAGAGAGGTGGGAGACAGAAAGACAGTGAGAGGTGTGAGAGAGTAGGACAGTGAGAGGTGTGAGAGAGGAAGACAGTGAGAGCTCTGAGAGAGGAAGACAGTGCGAAGTGGGAGAGAGGAAGACCGTGAGAGTTTGAGAGAGGAAGACAGTGAGAGTTGTGAGAGCAAAAACAGTGAGAGGTGGGAGAGAGAAAGACAGTGAGAGGTGTGAGAGAGGAGGACAGTGAGAGGTGAGAGAGAGAATGACAGTGAGAGGAGTGAGAGAGGAAGACAGTGAGTGGTGGGAGAGAAGATGACATTGAGAGGTGTGAGAGAGGAATACAGTGAGAGGTGTGAGAGTGGACGACAGCGAGAGGAGTGAGATGGGAAGACTGTGAGAGGTGGGAGAGAAGAAGCCAGTGAGAGGAGGGAGAGAGGAAGACAGTGATAGGTAGGAGAGAGGAAGACACTGAGAGAGGTGATAAAGGAGGACAGTGTGAGGTGTGAGAGAGGAAGACTGTGAGAGGTGGGATAGAGGAAGACAATGAGAGGTGTGAGACAGGGAGACAGTGAGAGCTGTGACAGAGGAAGACAGTGAGAGGTGTGAGAGTGGAAAACAGAGAGGAAGACAGTGAGAGGTTTGAGAGAGGAACACACTGAGAGGTGGGAGAGAGGAAGACAGTGAGAGGTGTGAGAGAGGAAGACAGTGAGTGGTTGGAGATAGGAAGACAGTGAGAGGTGAGAGAGGAAGACAGAGAGAGGTGTGCGAGAGGAGGACAGTGAGAGGTGTGAGAGAGGAAGACAGTGAGAGGTGTGAGAGCAGAAGAGAGAGGTGGGAGGACAGAAAGACAGTGAGAGGTGTGAGAGAGTAGGACAGTGAGAGGTGTGAGAGAGGAAGACAGTGCGAAGTGGGAGAGAGGAAGACCGTGAGAGTTTGAGAGAGGAAGACAGTGAGAGTTGTGAGAGCAAAAACAGTGAGAGGTGGGAGAAAGAAAGACAGTGAGAGGTGTGAGAGAGGAGGACAGTGAGAGGTGAGAGAGAGGATGACAGTGAGAGGTGTGAGAGAGGAACACAGTGAGAGGTGGGAGAGAGAGAAAGACAGTGAGAGGTGCGAGAGAGGAACACAGTGAGAGGTGAGAGAGCGGAAGGACAGTGAGAGGTGGGAGAGAGGAAGACAGTGAGAGGTGGGAGACAGGAAGGACAGTGAGAGGTGTGAGAGAGGAACACAGTGACAGGTGAGAGAGCAGGAGACAGTGAGAGGTGGGAGAGATGAAGAGAGAGGTGGGAGACAGGAAGACAGTGAGAGGTGGGAGAGATGAAGACAGTGAGAGGTGTGAGGGAGGAAGACAGTGAGAGGTGTGAGAGAGGAGGACAGTGAGAGGTGAGAGAGAGGATGACAGTGAGAGGAGTGAGAGAGGAAGACAGTGAGCGGTGGGAGAGAAGAAGACATTGAGAGGTGTGAGGGAGGAAGACAGTGAGAGGTTGGAGATAGGAAGACAGTGAGAGGTGTGAGAGGAAGATAGTGAGAGGTTTGAGAGATGAAGACAGTGAGAGGTGTGAGTGAGGATGACAGTGAGAGGTGTGAGAGAGGATTACAGTGAGAGTTGTGAGAGAGGAAGTCAGTGTGAGGTGTGAGAGAGGAAGACAGTGAGAGGTGAGAGAGAGGAAGACAGTGAGAGGTGTGAGAGAAGAAGACAGTGAGATGTGTGAGAAAGGAAGATAGTGAGAGGTGTGAGAGAGGAATACAGTGAGAGGTGTGAGAGAGGAATACAGTGAGAGGTGAGAGAGCGGAAGACAGTGAGAGGTGGGAGAGAGGAAGACAGTGAGACGTGGGAGTGATGAAGACAGTGACAGGTGTAGGAGAATTAGACAGTGAGAGAGGAAGACAGTGATAGGTGTGAGTGAGGAAGACAGTGAGAGGTGAGAGAGGGGAACACAGTGAGATGTGTGAGAAAGGAAGATAGTGAGAGGTGTGAGAGAGGAATACAGAGAGAGGTGTCAGAGTGGAGGACAGTGAGAGGTGTGAGAGAGGAGGACAGTGAGAGGTGGGAGAGACGAAGACTGTGAAAGGTGTGAGAGAAGAAGACAGTGAGATGTGGGAGAGATGAAGACAGTGAGAGGAGTGAGAGAGGAGACAGTGAGAGATGTGAGAGAGGAAGACAGTGAGAGGTGGGAGAGAGGAAGACAGTGAGAGGAGTGAGAGAGGGAGACAGTGAGAGGTGGGAGAGAGGAAGACAGTGAGACATGGGAGTGATGAAGACAGTGACAGGTGTGGGAGAATAAGACAGTGTGATAGGAAGACACTGAGAGGTGTGAGAGAGGAATACATTCAGATGTGTGAGAGAGGAAGACAGTGAAAGGTGTGAGAGAGGAGGAGAGTGAGAGGTGTGAGAGAGGAAGACCGTGAGAGGTGTGAGAGAGGAAGGACAGTGAGAGGTGTGAGAGAGGAAGACAGTGAGAGGTGTGAGAGAGGAAGACAGAGTTGGGAGAGAAGAAGAGAGTGAGAGGTGTGAGCGAGGAAGACAGTGAGACGTGGGATAGATGAAGACAGTGAGAGGTTGAGAGAGGAAGACAGTGAGTGGTTGGAGATAGGAAGACAGTGAGAGGTGAGAGAGGAAGACAGACAGAGGTGTGCGAGAGGAGGACAGTGAGAGGTGTGAGAGAGGAAGACAGTGAGAGGTGTGAGAGCAGAAGAGAGAGGTGGGAGACAGAAAGACAGTGAGAGGTGTGAGAGAGTAGGACAGTGAGAGGTGTGAGAGAGGAAGACAGTGAGAGCTCTGAGAGAGGAAGACAGTGCGAAGTGGGAGAGAGGAAGACCGTGAGAGTTTGAGAGAGGAAGACAGTGAGAGTTGTGAGAGCAAAAGCAGTGAGAGGTGGGAGAGAGAAAGACAGTGAGAGGTGTGACAGAGGAGGACAGTGAGAGGTGAGAGAGAGGATGACAGTGAGAGGAGTGAGAGAGGAAGACAGTGAGTGGTGGGAGAGAAGATGACATTGAGAGGTGTGAGAGAGGAATACAGTGAGAGGTGTGAGAGTGGACGACAGCGAGAGGAGTGAGATGGGAAGACTGTGAGAGGTGGGAGAGAAGAAGCCAGTGAGAGGAGGAGAGAGGAAGACAGTGATAGGTAGGAGAGAGGAAGACACTGAGAGAGGTGATAAAGGAGGACAGTGTGAGGTGTGAGAGAGGAAGACTGTGAGAGGTGGGATAGAGGAAGACAATGAGAGGTGTGAGACAGGGAGACAGTGAGAGCTGTGACAGAGGAAGACAGTGAGAGGTGTGAGAGTGGAAAACAGAGAGGAAGACAGTGAGAGGTTTGAGAGAGGAACACACTGAGAGGTGGGAGAGAGGAAGACAGTGAGAGGTGTGAGAGAGGAAGACAGTGAGTGGTTGGAGATAGGAAGACAGTGAGAGGTGAGAGAGGAAGACAGAGAGAGGTGTGCGAGAGGAGGACAGTGAGAGGTGTGAGAGAGGAAGACAGTGAGAGGTGTGAGAGCAGAAGAGAGAGGTGTGCGAGAGGAGGACAGTGAGAGGTGGGAGACAGGAAGACAGTGAGAGGTGTGAGAGAGGAACACAGTGACAGGTGAGAGAGCAGGAGACAGTGAGAGGTGGGAGAGATGAAGAGAGAGGTGGGAGACAGGAAGACAGTGAGAGGTGGGAGAGATGAAGACAGTGAGAGGTGTGAGGAGGAAGACAGTGAGAGGTGTGAGAGAGGAGGACAGTGAGAGGTGAGAGAGAGGATGACAGTGAGAGGAGTGAGAGAGGAAGACAGTGAGCGGTGGGAGAGAAGAAGACATTGAGAGGTGTGAGGGAGGAAGACAGTGAGAGGTTGGAGATAGGAAGACAGTGAGAGGTGTGAGAGGAAGATAGTGAGAGGTTTGAGAGATGAAGACAGTGAGAGGTGTGAGTGAGGATGACAGTGAGAGGTGTGAGAGAGGATTACAGTGAGAGTTGTGAGAGAGGAAGTCAGTGTGAGGTGTGAGAGAGGAAGACAGTGAGAGGTGAGAGAGAGGAAGACAGTGAGAGGTGTGAGAGAAGAAGACAGTGAGATGTGTGAGAAAGGAAGATAGTGAGAGGTGTGAGAGAGGAATACAGTGAGAGGTGTGAGAGAGGAATACAGTGAGAGGTGAGAGAGAGGAAGACAGGGAGAGGTGGGAGAGAGGAAGACAGTGAGACGTGGGAGTGATGAAGACAGTGACAGGTGTAGGAGAATTAGACAGTGAGAGAGGAAGACAGTGATAGGTGTGAGTGAGGAAGACAGTGAGAGGTGAGAGAGGGGAACACAGTGAGATGTGTGAGAAAGGAAGATAGTGAGAGGTGTGAGAGAGGAATACAGAGAGAGGTGTCAGAGTGGAGGACAGTGAGAGGTGTGAGAGAGGAGGACAGTGAGAGGTGGGAGAGACGAAGACTGTGAAAGGTGTGAGAGAAGAAGACAGTGAGATGTGGGAGAGATGAAGACAGTGAGAGGAGTGAGAGAGGGAGACAGTGAGAGATGTGAGAGAGGAAGACAGTGAGAGGTGGGAGAGAGGAAGACAGTGAGAGGAGTGAGAGAGGGAGACAGTGAGAGGTGGGAGAGAGGAAGACAGTGAGACATGGGAGTGATGAAGACAGTGACAGGTGTGGGAGAATAAGACAGTGTGATAGGAAGACACTGAGAGGTGTGAGAGAGGAATACATTCAGATGTGTGAGAGAGGAAGACAGTGAAAGGTGTGAGAGAGGAGGAGAGTGAGAGGTGTGAGAGAGGAAGACCGTGAGAGGTGTGAGAGAGGAAGACAGTGAGAGGTGTGAGAGAGGAAGACAGTGAGAGGTGTGAGAGAGGAAGACAGAGTTGGGAGAGAAGAAGAGAGTGAGAGGTGTGAGCGAGGAAGACAGTGAGACGTGGGATAGATGAAGACAGTGAGAGGTGTGAGAGAGGAAGACAGTGAGTGGTTGGAGATAGGAAGACAGTGAGAGGTGAGAGAGGAAGACAGAGAGAGGTGTGCGAGAGGAGGACAGTGAGAGGTGTGAGAGAGGAAGACAGTGAGAGGTGTGAGAGCAGAAGAGAGAGGTGGGAGACAGAAAGACAGTGAGAGGTGTGAGAGAGTAGGACAGTGAGAGGTGTGAGAGAGGAAGACAGTGAGAGCTCTGAGAGAGGAAGACAGTGCGAAGTGGGAGAGAGGAAGACCGTGAGAGTTTGAGAGAGGAAGACAGTGAGAGTTGTGAGAGCAAAAGCAGTGAGAGGTGGGAGAGAGAAAGACAGTGAGAGGTGTGACAGAGGAGGACAGTGAGAGGTGAGAGAGAGGATGACAGTGAGAGGAGTGAGAGAGGAAGACAGTGAGTGGTGGGAGAGAAGATGACATTGAGAGGTGTGAGAGAGGAATACAGTGAGAGGTGTGAGAGTGGACGACAGCGAGAGGAGTGAGATGGGAAGACTGTGAGAGGTGGGAGAGAAGAAGCCAGTGAGAGGAGGGAGAGAGGAAGACAGTGATAGGTAGGAGAGAGGAAGACACTGAGAGAGGTGATAAAGGAGGACAGTGTGAGGTGTGAGAGAGGAAGACTGTGAGAGGTGGGATAGAGGAAGACAATGAGAGGTGTGAGACAGGGAGACAGTGAGAGCTGTGACAGAGGAAGACAGTGAGAGGTGTGAGAGTGGAAAACAGAGAGGAAGACAGTGAGAGGTTTGAGAGAGGAACACACTGAGAGGTGGGAGAGAGGAAGACAGTGAGAGGTGTGAGAGAGGAAGACAGTGAGTGGTTGGAGATAGGAAGACAGTGAGAGGTGAGAGAGGAAGACAGAGAGAGGTGTGCGAGAGGAGGAAAGTGAGAGGTGTGAGAGAGGAAGACAGTGAGAGGTGTGAGAGCAGAAGAGAGAGGTGGGAGACAGAAAGACAGTGAGAGGTGTGAGAGAGTAGGACAGTGAGAGGTGTGAGAGAGGAAGACAGTGCGAAGTGGGAGAGAGGAAGACCGTGAGAGTTTGAGAGAGGAAGACAGTGAGAGTTGTGAGAGCAAAAACAGTGAAAGGTGGGAGAAAGAAAGACAGTGAGAGGTGTGAGAGAGGAGGACAGTGAGAGGTGAGAGAGAGGATGACAGTGAGAGGAGTGAGAGAGGAAGACAGTGAGTGGTGGGAGAGAAGATGACATTGAGAGGTGTGAGAGAGGAATACAGTGAGAGGTGTGAGAGTGGACGACAGCGAGAGGAGTGAGATGGGAAGACTGTGAGAGGTGGGAGAGAAGAAGCCAGTGAGAGGAGGGAGAGAGGAAGACAGTGAGTGGTGGGAGAGAAGATGACATTGAGAGGTGTGAGAGAGGAATACAGTGAGAGGTGTGAGAGTGGACGACAGCGAGAGGAGTGAGATGGGAAGACTGTGAGAGGTGGGAGAGAAGAAGCCAGTGAGAGGAGGGAGAGAGGAAGACAGTGATAGGTGGGAGAGAGGAAGACACTGAGAGAGGTGATAAAGGAGGACAGTGTGAGGTGTGAGAGAGGAAGACTGTGAGAGGTGGGATAGAGGAAGACAATGAGAGGTGTGAGACAGGAAGACAGTGAGAGCTGTGACAGAGGAAGACAGTGAGAGGTGTGAGAGTGGAAAACAGAGAGAGGAAGACAGTGAGAGGTTTGAGAGAGGAGCACACTGAGAGGTGGGAGAGAGGAAGACAGTGAGAGGTGTGAGAGAGGAACACAGTGAGAGGTGGGACAGAGGAAGACAGTGAGAGGTGAGAGAGAGGAACACAGTGAGAGGTGGGAGAGAGAAAGACAGTGAGAGGTGCGAGAGAGGAACATAGTGAGAGGTGAGAGAGCAGAAGACAGTGAGAGGTGGGAGAGAGGAACATAGTGAGAGGTGCGAGAGAGGAAGACAGTGAGAGGTGGGAGACAGGAAGACAGTGAGAGGTGGGGGAGAGGAAGACAGTGACAGGTGTGAGAGAGGAAGACAGTGAGAGGTGGGAGAGAGAAAGACAGTGAGAGGTGTGAGAGAGGAACACAGTGAGAGGTGTGAGAGAGGAACACAGTGAGAGGTGAGAGAGCAGAAGACAGTGAGAGGTGGGAGAGATGAAGAGAGAGGTGGGAGACAGGAAGACAGTGAGAGTGGGAGAGATGAAGACAGTGAGAGGTGTGAGGGAGGAAGACAGTGAGAGGTGAGAGAGAGGATGACAGTGAGAGGAGTGAGAGAGGAAGACAGTGAGCGGTGGGAGAAAGAAGACATTGAGAGGTGTGAGGGAGGAAGACAGTGAGAGGTGAGAGAGGGGAACACAGTGAGATGTGTGAGAAAGGAAGATAGTGAGAGGTGTGAGAGAGGAATACAGAGAGAGGTGTCAGAGTGGAGGACAGTGAGAGGTGTGAGAGAGGAGGACAGTGAGAGGTGGGGAGAGACGAAGACTGTGAAAGGTGTGAGAGAAGAAGACAGTGAGATGTGGGAGAGATGAAGACAGTGAGAGGAGTGAGAGAGGGAGACAGTGAGAGATGTGAGAGAGGAAGACAGTGAGAGGTGGGAGAGAGGAAGACAGTGAGAGGAGTGAGAGAGGGAGACAGTGAGAGGTGGGAGAGAGGAAGACAGTGAGACATGGGAGTGATGAAGACAGTGACAGGTGTGGGAGAATAAGACAGTGTGATAGGAAGACACTGAGAGGTGGTGAGAGAGGAATACATTCAGATGTGTGAGAGAGGAAGACAGTGAAAGGTGTGAGAGAGGAGGAGAGTGAGAGGTGTGAGAGAGGAAGACCGTGAGAGGTGTGAGAGAGGAAGACAGTGAGAGGTGTGAGAGAGGAAGACAGTGAGAGGTGTGAGAGAGGAGACAGAGTTGGGAGATGGAAGAAGAGAGTGAGAGGTGTGAGCGAGGAAGACAGTGAGACGTGGGATAGATGAAGACAGTGAGAGGTGTGAGAGAGGAAGACAGTGAGTGGTTGGAAGATAGGAAGACAGTGAGAGGTGAGAGAGGAAGACAGAGAGAGGTGTGCGAGAGGAGGACAGTGAGAGGTGTGAGAGAGGAAGACAGTGAGAGGTGTGAGAGCAGAAGAGAGAGGTGGGAGACAGAAAGACAGTGAGAGGTGTGAGAGAGTAGACAGTGAGAGGTGTGAGAGAGGAAGACAGTGAGAGCTCTGAGAGAGGAAGACAGTGCGAAGTGGGAGAGAGGAAGACCGTGAGAGTTTGAGAGAGGAAGACAGTGAGAGTTGTGAGAGCAAAAGCAGTGAGAGGTGGGAGAGAGAAAGACAGTGAGAGGTGTGACAGAGGAGGGACAGTGAGAGGTGAGAGAGAGGATGACAGTGAGAGGAGTGAGAGAGGAAGACAGTGAGTGGTGGGAGAGAAGATGACATTGAGAGGTGTGAGAGAGGAATACAGTGAGAGGTGTGAGAGTGGACGACAGCGAGAGGAGTGAGATGGGAAGACTGTGAGAGGTGGGAGAGAAGAAGCCAGTGAGAGGAGGGAGAGAGGAAGACAGTGATAGGTAGGAGAGAGGAAGACACTGAGAGAGGTGATAAAGGAGGACAGTGTGAGGTGTGAGAGAGGAAGACTGTGAGAGGTGGGATAGAGGAAGACAATGAGAGGTGTGAGACAGGGAGACAGTGAGAGCTGTGACAGAGGAAGACAGTGAGAGGTGTGAGAGTGGAAAACAGAGAGGAAGACAGTGAGAGGTTTGAGAGAGGAACACACTGAGAGGTGGGAGAGAGGAAGACAGTGAGAGGTGTGAGAGAGGAAGACAGTGAGTGGTTGGAGATAGGAAGACAGTGAGAGGTGAGAGAGGAAGACAGAGAGAGGTGTGCGAGAGGAGGACAGTGAGAGGTGTGAGAGAGGAAGACAGTGAGAGGTGTGAGAGCAGAAGAGAGAGGTGGGAGACAGAAAGACAGTGAGAGGTGTGAGAGAGTAGGACAGTGAGAGGTGTGAGAGAGGAAGACAGTGCGAAGTGGGAGAGAGGAAGACCGTGAGAGTTTGAGAGAGGAAGACAGTGAGAGTTGTGAGAGCAAAAACAGTGAAAGGTGGGAGAAAGAAAGACAGTGAGAGGTGTGAGAGAGGAGGACAGTGAGAGGTGAGAGAGAGGATGACAGTGAGAGGAGTGAGAGAGGAAGACAGTGAGTGGTGGGAGAGAAGATGACATTGAGAGGTGTGAGAGAGGAATACAGTGAGAGGTGTGAGAGTGGACGACAGCGAGAGGAGTGAGATGGGAAGACTGTGAGAGGTGGGAGAGAAGAAGCCAGTGAGAGGAGGGAGAGAGGAAGACAGTGAGTGGTGGGAGAGAAGATGACATTGAGAGGTGTGAGAGAGGAATACAGTGAGAGGTGTGAGAGTGGACGACAGCGAGAGGAGTGAGATGGGAAGACTGTGAGAGGTGGGAGAGAAGAAGCCAGTGAGAGGAGGGAGAGAGGAAGACAGTGATAGGTGGGAGAGAGGAAGACACTGAGAGAGGTGATAAAGGAGGACAGTGTGAGGTGTGAGAGAGGAAGACTGTGAGAGGTGGGATAGAGGAAGACAATGAGAGGTGTGAGACAGGAAGACAGTGAGAGCTGTGACAGAGGAAGACAGTGAGAGGTGTGAGAGTGGAAAACAGAGAGAGGAAGACAGTGAGAGGTTTGAGAGAGGAGCACACTGAGAGGTGGGAGAGAGGAAGACAGTGAGAGGTGTGAGAGAGGAACACAGTGAGAGGTGGGACAGAGGAAGACAGTGAGAGGTGAGAGAGAGGAACACAGTGAGAGGTGGGAGAGAGAAAGACAGTGAGAGGTGCGAGAGAGGAACATAGTGAGAGGTGAGAGAGCAGAAGACAGTGAGAGGTGGGAGAGAGGAACATAGTGAGAGGTGCGAGAGAGGAAGACAGTGAGAGGTGGGAGACAGGAAGACAGTGAGAGGTGGGGGAGAGGAAGACAGTGACAGGTGTGAGAGAGGAAGACAGTGAGAGGTGGGAGAGAGAAAGACAGTGAGAGGTGTGAGAGAGGAACACAGTGAGAGGTGTGAGAGAGGAACACAGTGAGAGGTGAGAGAGCAGAAGACAGTGAGAGGTGGGAGAGATGAAGAGAGAGGTGGGAGACAGGAAGACAGTGAGAGTGGGAGAGATGAAGACAGTGAGAGGTGTGAGGGAGGAAGACAGTGAGAGGTGAGAGAGAGGATGACAGTGAGAGGAGTGAGAGAGGAAGACAGTGAGCGGTGGGAGAGAAGAAGACATTGAGAGGTGTGAGGGAGGAAGACAGTGAGAGGTTGGAGATAGGAAGACAGTGAGAGGTGTGAGAGGAAGATAGTGAGAGGTTTGAGAGATGAAGACAGTGAGAGGTGTGAGAGAGGATGACAGTGAGAGGAGTGAGAGAGGAAGACAGTGAGAGGTGGGAGAGAGGAAGACAGTAAAAGGAGTGAGAGCGGGAGACACTGTGACGTGTGAGAGAGGATGACAGTGAGAGATGTGAGAGAGAAAGACTGTCAGAGGTGTGAAAGAGCAAGACAGTGAGAGGTGGGCGAGAGGAAGACAGTGAGACGTGGGAGTGATGAAGAGAGTGACAGGTGTGGGAGAGTTAGACAGTGAGAGAAGAAGACAGTGAGAGGTGTGAGAGAGGAAGACAGTGAGAGTTTGGAGATAGGAAGACAGTGAGAGGTGAGAGAGGAAGACAGTGAGATGTGTGAGAGACGAAGACAGTGAGAGGTGTGAGAGAGAAAGACAGTGAGAGGTGTGAGAGAGGATGACAGTGAGAGGTGTGAGAGAGGAAGACAGAGGTGTGAGAGAGGAAGACAGTGAGAGGTGTGAGAGAGGAAGACAGAGGTGTGAGAGAGGAAGACAGTGAGAGGTGTGAGAGAGGAAGACAGTGAGAGGTGTGAGAGAGGAAGACAGTGAGAGGAGTGAGAGAAGAAGACAGTGAGAGGTGGGAGAGAGGAAGACAGTAAAAGGAGTGAGAGAGAGAGAGACAGTGAGAGGTGTGAGAGAGGAAGACTGTCAGAGGTGTGAGAGAGGATGACAGTGAGAGGTCTGAGAGAGAAAGACTGTCAGAGGTGTGAGAGAGGAAGACAGTGAGAGGTGGGAGAGAGGAAGACAGTGAGACGTGGGAGTGATGAAGACAGTGACAGGTGTGGGAGAATTAGACAGTGAGAGAGGAAGACAGTGATAGGTGTGAGTGAGGAAGACAGTGACAGGTGAGAGAGGGGAAGACAGTGAGATGTGTGAGAAAGGAAGATAGTGAGAGGTGTGAGAGGCGAAGACAGTGCGAGGTGTGAGAGAGGAGGACAGTGAGAGGTGGGAGATACGAAGACAGTGAGAGGTGTGAGAGAGAAAGACAGTGAGAGGTGTGAGAGAGGAAGACAAAGGTGGGAGAGAGGACGACAGAGAGAGGTGTGAGCGAGGAAGACAGTGAGAGGTGTGAGAGAAGAAGACAGTGAGATGTGGGAGAGATGAAGCCAGTGAGAGGAGTGAGAGAGGAAGACAGTGAGAGGTGAGGGAGAGGAAGACAGTGAGAGATGGGAGAGACGAAGACAGTGAGAGGTGTGGGAGAGGAAGACAGTGAGAGGTGTGGGAGAGGAAGACAGTGAGAGGTGGGAGAAAGGAAGACAGTGAGAGGTGGGAGACTGTACTGGTGGGGAGTAAGAGCAGCACACAGAAAATGCAGGAGGAACTCAGCAGGTCAGGCAGCAACCATGGAAAGAAGTGCCCTTTGAAACATCAGGAGAAACTTGAAGCCAGAATGAAGTTCAGAGGTGGAGTGGTGAGACAGGAGAACGAGATGTCTGTTGGACTCAGGAAGGGTGAACAGTGATAGGCAGGTTGTTTTAAGTAGGGGAGTGGAGCGGGATTGGAATTGGGAGACAGTACAGTTGAATGATAGACAGAGGCAAACAAAGAGACATAGTATAGACAGACAGAGAGGGGGAATTAAAATCCATTGTGGGAAGTGAAAGTGAGGAGGGGGGTAATAAAAGCAAGAAGAGAGAATCAGGTATGCTGTAGAGAGGGAATAGATCTAATTAAATTTACTGCTACATTCTTTAAAGAGCCTTTTTATTTACAGGCTAAATCCCTCAGCAATCATGGTGACACCTGGGCATGCCTGGATACTAGTCCACTGTTCCCTCTTTCCCTTTTCTTGTGTTCTGTCCCTCTCCCTGTATTCGCATTTCATTTTTGTTGAGCAGTGAACCTTGGACTCACCCCTTGTGCCTGCCCCACTGCTCCATGGCTGATCTGATCTCTAGATTCAACTCTATAGTCTCTTTGACCCATTGTGGTTGAAGATCCACCACAACGTTGTGGCTGCCTTGGGCTGAGAGTTCCACATATTCACGACTCTAGCGAAGGAAATGCACTGTTTGAAATGACTATCTTGAGGCAGTGATCTTTCTGGATTCCCCAGTCTGAACGAACACCTCGCAGCGTGAATTTCCTCAGCCTCACACCCCAGCAGATGGGCTGAACCTGCTCAATCTCTTCTCAGCACCTTGCATCGTTCAAGAGGCGAACCCACAAAATGTGTCTGTTCAAGACAATGTACTAAAGACCTGAGTGGACCAACAGCACAGACAACTTCAACCTCTCACATCTACTTTCTGAAGTTCCCACCAACTTCAGAAAGGCCTCTATTGTACCAGTGACCGGGAGCAGTGCGGTGACGTGCCTGACTGACTATGATCCTGTGGCATCAACATAAAGAAATGGTTCAAGAGGTTAGGTTAGGCACGAATCAACTCCTGCCTCAGAGCTTTACCTACTGCCATAGCAGGTCAACAGCAGATGTGATTTCTCTGCTCTGCACTTTGCTCTGAACCATCTAGCAAACCATGACACCTATGTCATATGCTGATTGGCTACTGCTTGGTGTTCAACACGACCATCCTATCTCAGCTTTTATTGTGATGGATATTGGCTTCCTGGGCCAAGGGCCTTATTTTTTGCCACGCTTGGCTTTCTAAACATGGAAGCTACAACTTGTAAAAATCAAACAGTTGTAAGATAAACTTTCAACTTCTTTGTTTAGCTTCTGGTTGTAAGAGGGAGTCAGTCTTCAGTTAATGTAAATGGAAAGCAGTAATCGACTTGAAGTTGAAAAAACACAGCTTTGCAAACATGTACTGCTTGTAACACAGGATGCTGGCTATAGCACCTGTCTTATTGTTGAAGTCCAGTATAAAACAATGGGTTATTTATTTGTGTGTGTTTCAAAACAGACAATGCTGGCTAAGTTGTCTAAGATCAAGGAAGTTTGCAGACCAGAGAGAGAGAATTTTTTCGCACATCAATAACTGATCCATTAATAAATTGGAAGGTTTATGTACTCAGGAAAGTTATCTTCACAGCATTTGTTGTGGATACCTGGGATCTGTGTCTCCAAGAAGATTATAGACCATTTGTGTTAAAAGGTAGTTGAAAGAATACCGTGTGTGAAGTCTCCCATGGCAAAGAAACTGTACAAGTGAAGAGAGCGGTTCAATCTTAGCAGTCCAGTGAGATGGAGGAACTGAGCGAAATACTTGTTAGTAGGGAAGTGGTGTTGGGTAAATTGAAGGGATTAAAGGCAGATAAATCCCCAGGGCCAGATGGCCTGCATCCTAGAGTGCTTAAGGAAGTAGCCCAAGAAATAGTGGATGCATTAGTGATAATTTTTCAAAACTCGTTAGGTTCTGGACTAGTTCCTGAGGATTGGAGGGTGGCTAATGTAACCCCATTTTTTAAAAAAGGAGGGAGAGAGAAACAGGGGAATTATAGACCGGTTAGCCTAACGTCGGTGGTGGGGAAACTGCTGGAGTCAGTTATCAAAGATGTGATAACAGCACATTTGGAAAGCGGTGAAATCATCGGACAAATCAGCATGGATTTGTGTAGGGAAAATCATGTCTGACGAATCTCATTGAATTTTTTGAGGATGTAACTGGTAGAGTGGATAGGGGAGAACCAGCGGATGTGGTATATTTGGATTTTCAAAAGGCTTTTGACAAGGTCCCACACAGGAGATTAGTGTGCAAACTTAAAGCACATGGTATTGGGGGTAAGGTATTGATGTGGATGGAGAATTGGTTAGCAGACAGGAAGCAAAGAGTGGGAATAAACGGGACCTTTTCAGAATGGCAGGCAGTGACTAGTGGGGTACCGCAAGGCTCAGTGCTAGGATCCAAGTTGTTTACAATATATATTAATGACTTGGATGAGGGAATTAAATGTAGCATCTCCAAGTTTGCGGATGACACAAAGCTGGGTGGCAGTGTTAGCTGTGAGGAGGATGCTAAGAGGATGCAGGGTGACTTGGATAGGTTGGGTGAGTGGGCAAATTCATGGCAGATGCAATTTCATGTGGATAAATGTGAAGTTATCCACTTTGGTAGCAAAAATAGGAAAACAGATTATTATCTGAATGGTGCCCGATTAGGAAAAGGGGAGGTGCAACGAGACCTGGGTGTCATTATACACCAGTCATTGAAAGTGGGCATGCAGGTACAGCAGGCGGTGAAAAAGGCGAATGGTATGCTGGCATTTATAGCGAGAGGATTTGAGTACAGGAGCAGGGAGGTACTACTGCAGTTGTACAAGGCCTTGGTGAGACCACACCTGGAGTATTGTGTGCAGTTTTGGTCCCCTAATCTGAGGAAAGACATCCTTGCCATAGAGGGAGTACAAAGAAGGTTCACCAGATTGATTCCTGGGATGGCAGGACTTTCATATGAAGAAAGACTGGATAAACTGGGCTTGTACTCGTTGGAATTTAGAAGATTGAGGGGGGATCTGATTGAAACGTATAAAATCCTAAAGGGATTGGACAGGCTAGATGCAGGAAGATTGTTCCCGATGTTGGGGAAGTCCAGAACAAGGGGTCACAGTTTGAGGATAAAAGGGAAGCCTTTTAGGACCGAGATTAGGAAATACTTCTTCACTCAGAGAGTGGTGAATCTGTGGAATTCTCTGCCACAGGAAGCAGTTGAGGCCAGTACATTGGCTATATGTAAGAGGGAGTTAGATATGGCCCTTGTGGCTACGGGGATCAGGGGGTATGGAGGGAAGGCTGGGGCGAGGTTCTGAGTTGGATGATCAGCCATGATCATAATAAATGGCGGTGCAGGCTCGAAGGGCCGAATGGCCTACTCCTGCACCTATTTTCTATGTTTCTATGTTTCTATCTTATTAGAAATGGGGTAAGGAACATCAAGAAACGTGAATAAAACACGGGGTGAAATAGTGTCCATTCCTCTGCCTTCAAATTTTGCAATGGACAACTTGCTTGCCTGCTTCATTGGTATGTCTTTCTAGTTTATAGGAATTGTACCTGTGCTTTAGTAGTCCCTTGTGTGTTAGAAATGGTTTGTAATTTGAAAGTCTTTTATAAGATAGAAATTCCCTGTGAGTTTTAAATATACTTTAAGAATGTTGTTTGAACTTAAACATGTATCACTGAAAATAAATGAACTCTTTAAACTATTTTGTTAGCTGGAAGTATCGTTGGTAGGGAGAGAGAAACCACCACTCCAGTAGTCAGTATTGGCAGCTAAATTCATCGTACGGAATAAACAGGTAAGTGAATTAGTCTTTGAAGATTGCATAGTTACAGTAGAACCTCCCTTGACTGAGGGTACTTATGGCTATTTGTAACGGATTGGGCTTAAGGTATTCATTTAAGTTTAGAACTTTGTGGTCAGCAAACCCAAAGCCATCACATTACAACTGAACACTTGATTTCCTCATCAGCATAACTCAGTCAGTGAGGATTGGTAACATCTCCTGCTCCCTGGGCATCAACACAGGTGCACCTCAAGGCTGCTTGCTTAGCCCTTGCTCTACTCTCCATGTCCAACTTCACCATTGACACCACTATTGTTGGATGAATCACAGGTGGTGGTGAATCAACAATGCAGTACTTGGTTGAGTGGTGCTGCATCAACTCTCATTCAGCATCAACAAAACTAAAGAACTGAATGGTGACTTCGGAAAGGGGAAGGAGGGTGAGCAAGCACCAGTCCACGCTGGAACATCAGCAGTGGAGAGGTTCAGCTGCCTTAAATTCCTGGGCTTTAACATATCCAAAGACCTGTCCTGGGTCCAACATGTAGATACAATTATAGGAAAAGCACACCAGTATCTTTACTTTCTTGGGAGGTCAAGGAAGTTTGTCATCAAATATTCTAACAAATTTCTACAGCTATAGTGTTGAAAATACCCTAACTAGTTACATCATGTTCTGCCAATTGAATATGCAGGTATAAAACCAGCATCTGAACAGAGTAGTGGATGCAGTCCAATACATCACGGGCTCATCTCTCCCTTTATGACACGCTGCCTCCAGAAGACAGCATCTACCGTCAAAGTTCTCCATCATCAAGTCAATGCTATCTTCACACAGCTGCCATTGGGCAGGCAGTACAGAAGCCTGAAATTCCCACACCACTAAGTTCAAGAACAGTCATTTCCTTTCAACCATTTGATTACTGAAACAACTAGCAAAACCCTAGTCACTGTAGCAACATTATGACTACTTTGGGTCTGGGCCCCAAACGTGGACTGTACTTTTTTCCACAGATGCTGCCTGGCCTGCTGAATTCCTCCAACATTTTGTGTCTGTTGCTTTGATTTCCAGCATCTGCAGATTTTCTCTTGTTTGTGATTATGACATTTCATGCTTTTTTTTGTTCTAAACTTTTACATCTTTTATCATTTATACTTAATATATGTTTTTTTTTATTCTGGTTATATGATGCTATGTACCTGTGATATTGTTGCAAGTATGTTTTTCATTGCACTTGTGTATATGTCAGTAAACTGAAATTTGACTTTGACTTGGTCTCTCAGGAACCATTCTAAGAACATTGAAACACAGAAAACCTACAGCACAATACAGGCCCTTCGGCCCACAATGCTGTGTCCTTACCTTAGAAATTACCTAGGGTTAATCATAGCTCTCTATTTTTCTGAGCTCCATGTACCTGTCCAGGAGTCTCTGAAAAAACCGTATTGTATCCGCCTCCACCACCGTCGCTGGCAGCCCATTCCACGCATTCACCACTCTCTGCGTAAAAAAACTTACCCCTGACATCTCCTCTGTACCTACTTCCAAGCACCTTAAAACTGCCCTCTCGTGCCAGCCATTTCAGCCCTGGGAAAAAACTTCTGACTATCCACACGATCAATGCCTCTCATCATCTTATACACCTCTATCAGGTCACCTCTCATTCTCCATCACTCCAAGGAGAAAAGGCCGAGTTTACTCAACCTATTCTTGTAAGGCATGCCCTCCAAACCAGGTAACATCCTTGTAAAAAACCTTTTGCACTGCCTCTAAGAAACGTACATCCTTCTTGATGCAAGACAACTTTCTGTGTAGGAGGACAGCTGATCCCTGATTAGATTGGCGTTTATAGACTCGGACAACATAATCAATCAAAGAAGCATATTAAAATGCATATGCGGTAATTCTAAAATACAAGCGCAATGTGCTGAAAACCTCAGCAGGGCAGGCAGTCTCGGTAGAGAGGGGAGCATTGAGAACCACAACAAGATCAGCACCTCCATCCTATACCAAGATGGTCTGAGGGCCCTCTGTTTCTTAATAAATACTTCTCATCAGTTTTTACTATGAAAAAGATCTTCGAATTGAGTCAAATGTCTTGGACCACATTCCAATTACCAAAGACAGGCCTGAAGCGTATTAAAGTGAATAAGTATCCAGGGCCTAGCCAAGTACATCTGTCGACCTTGTGAGAAGCTTGAGAGGAAATTGTAGATCCTTTTGCAGAGGTATTGTATTTGCTTTACCTTTAGCTACTGGTAAAGTCCGTGAAGACTTGAGGGTAGCTAATCTTGCTAAGAAGAGTAACAAAGAAATCCAGGGAGCCGGTGAGCCTGATATCAGTGCTGAGTAAGCTACTGAAGGGGATTTTTAGAGACAGGATCTATCTTTAATCAGCATTTGGATAGACAAGGACTAATTGGGAATATTTCCTGGATAGAGCTTTGCGTGTGGGGAATTGTATTTCACAGATCTGTCAGTTTTTTCAGTAGGTAATTAAGGGGACTAATGAGGAACCTTGTACAAGTGGCCTTTGACAGGATCCAGTATGGAAGTTAGTCTGGAGGTTAGATCATATAGGATAAGGAAAAGCTGGCTAAGCAGATACATAATTATTTCAGAGGGTGATGGTGGAAAGTTATTTTGTGCACTGAAGGCTTCTAAGTGGTGGTGTGCCATGAGAATCAGTATTGGGCCAAATGTTGTTTGACATTTGTATAAATGATTTGGATGAAAATATGCAAGGCACAGTTAGTAAATTTGCAGATGACCCTGAAATAGGTGGTGTTTTAAACAGTGAAGAAGGCTATGAAAATTACAGAGCATTCTTGAACAGCTGGGGTTTACAAGAGTGTGGCCAACACTTGAGAACCTGAGGTATAGGGAGAGATTGGGCAGACTAAGGCTTTATTCCTTGGAGCGTAGGAGATTGAGGGGTGACCTTATAGAGCACAGAGGTCAGTAGAGGGCCTAGATAGTGAAAGTGATTGCAGTCTTTTCCCCAGCGAAGAGGAATCAAAAACTAGCAGGCACAGACTTAAGGTGACAGGAAAGATTGCAAAGGGACTTGAGCAGCAACATCGTCACACAGTAAATGCAACAAGCTGCCGGGGAAGTAACTGAGACAGGTACAATAACATTTAAAAGGCTCTTGAACAGTTGTATGGATGAGGGAATGTTTGGAAGCTTTAGAATACAGGCAAATTGGTCTCACATAGATGGGAATCAGCATGGACCAGTTGGGCCAAAAGGCTTGTTTCCATACTCTGTAACTCTGTGACACAGGGTGGGACAACAATGCAGGGCCCATTAGTACAGAGTGGGATAACAGAATCAGGTTAGTTCTGATGAACAGTCTTTGATTTGAAACATTGACTAAGCAAACATATGACCATCCAGTCATCTTCCCAAAACTGCAATGTCCTGTTGAATGTTGTATGCCCCCCTTCCAATGCAATCACACCCTTCTGTAGTGTGGCAATGAGACCTACATACAGTATTCCAGCTGTGTTAAATACTGTGTAATAAAATTGTACCATAACCTCTTTATTTGTATATTCTGTACCCTGGCTAATGTAGGTAAGTATCCAATATTTTTTCTTCACTTAATCTAACTCCACTACATCTTTAGGGGTCCTTAAACTTGCATCAAGATCCTTCTGTTTTCCAATAGTCCCTTTCATCCAAAACCAGAAGCCCTGGTGAACCAGGAGATTCACAGCTCGCAGAGGGCTAGGTCTGTGGCATTCAAAACCGGTATTCCAGAACCCTACTGGCAGTCCAGGGGCAACCAACAGAAGGCCATCATGAAAGTGAAAGGCAATTCCATGTGAAGTTAGAGATACAATTAGATAAATGGCAGCTATTCGCATGCCATTAATTCCTACATGGTGAAATCTAAAGCATAATGGTCATGGCTGCTCGGCATCTTTTATGTATGCTTTGAAATGGAGAAGAAAACTACACCTGTGTGAATTGTTACAGTGTCTGGCAGCCCTGAGGCCAACATCAGAACATCCTTCAAGAGGGTGAACAGTTGCAACACAAGTGGCTCCTTTGCAGTATTTGGCTGGGTACTGAAAACCTGTCTCTACCAACGGAATGGAGTGTTTAAGGACATCTTCAACCTCTCACTGCTGCAGTCAGAGGTTACCAACTGCTTCAAGAGAGCATCAATCATACCAGTGCAGGGTGAGCCATCTCAATGACTATCGCCTGGCAGTACTCACATATTATTATAATGAAGTGCTTTGGGAGGTTGGTCAAGGTCAGAGTTAGCTCCTGCCTGAGCAATTGACCAAATGCCACAATGGGTCTACAATGGGTGTGATTTCACTGGCTTTCTACTGGACCTGGAGCACCTGGACTACAGCAATACATAGAGCATGTCAGACTGCTGTTTATTGATTACTGCTCAGCATTCAGCACCATCATCCCCTCAGTACTAATCAGCAAGCTTCTAAACTGGGGCCTCTGTAGATCCCTCTGCAACTTGATCCTTGAATTCCTCACACACCGTCTATAAACTCACTGATGACACCACTCTTATTGGCAGAATCTCAGAAGGTGACAAGGAGACATAAAGGAGTGACATAGATCAGCTGGTTGAGTAGTGACATAACAACAACTTTGCACTCAATATCAATAAAACCAAGGAACTGATTGTGGATTTCAAGAAGGGGAAGTTGGGAGAACACACACCATTCCTCAATGATCAGTGGTGGGAAGAGTGAGAAGCTTCAACTTCCTGGACATCAACATATCAGAGGATCTACCTTGGGTCCAACATTTGATGCAATTACCAAGAAGGCATGCCAACAACCTCACTTCATTAAGAGTTTGAGGAAATTTAGTATGTCACCAAAGTCTCTTGCGAAGTTCTAGGGATGCATGGTGTAGAATATTCTCACTGGTTATATCACAGCTTGATGTGGAGGCTCCAATGAACAGGATCAGAAGAGGCTGCAGAGGGCTGTAGACTCTGCCGGATCCATCACAGGCACAACCCTTCCACCATCAGGGACACCTTCAAAATGCCATACCTCAAGAAGCAATCATAACTAGGTTTCAATACCTCCTTGTGCAACTGGATCCTCGATTTCCTCACCTGCAGACCCCAGTCAATGCAGATTGACAACTTCTCCTCCACAGTCACCATCAGCATAGGTGCGCCACAATCTGTGTGCTTAGCCCCCTCCTCCACTCATTTTATACTAAGGACTGTGAGACTAAGCACAGCTCCAGTGCCATATTTAAGTTCGCTGATGACACCACTGCCATTGACCAAATCAAAGATGGTGACAAATTAGCACTCAGGAGGGAGATTAAACCTGGTTGATTGATGCCATAACGACAACCTCTCACTCAGGTCAGTGAAACCAGGGAGCTGATTATTGACTACAGGAGGAGGAAACCAGCGGTCCATGAGCCAGTCTTCATTGGATGATTAGAGGAGGAGAGGATTAGCAGCTTTAAATTCCTCAGGGTTATCATTTCAAAGGATCAGTCCATTACAATAAGAGTACAACAGCACCTCTGCTTTTATAGAAGTTTGCATAAATTCAACTTGTCATCTAAAACTTTGACAAACTTCTATAGATGTGTAGTGGAGAGTATATTGACTGGTTGCATCATGACCTGATATGGAGACACCAATGCCCTTGAACAGAAAAGCCTACAAAAAGTAGTGGATACAGCTTAGTCCATCACAGATAAAACTCTCCCCACAGTGAAGACATCTACATGGAAGACTGTCACAAGAAAGCAACATCCATCATCAAGGACACCCACCACCCAGGCCATGCTCTCTTCTCACTGCTGCCCTCAGGAAGGAGGTGCAGGAGCCTCAGAACCCACACCATCAGATTCAGAAACAGTTATCCCCCCACAACTATTAGGCTCCTGTACCAGAAGGAATAACTTCACTCACCCTATCACTGAACTGTTTACACAACCAATGGACTCACTTTCAAGGACTCTTGATCTCATGTTCTTGATTTTTATTGCTTATTTATTTATTAATATTTTGTTTGTTTTTCTTTTGTAGTTGTTGCCTTTTGCACCGTGTCTTTTGACCATTGTGTGTGCAGTTTTTCATTAATTCTGTTATTGTTTCTGTGTGAATGCCCACAAGAAAATGAATTTCAGGTTAGTATCTGGTGGCATATATGTATTTCGATAATAAATTTACTTTGAACTTTGACAATTAAGGACCCTCGTCATTTGAGACATGACCTCTTCTCATTACTACCATCAGAGAGGAGGGACAGGACCCTGAGGACTCATGCTCAACATTTTAGGAACAGCTTCTTCCCCTCTGTCATCAGATTTCTGAATGGTCCATGAGCACTGCCTCACTATTCCTCTTTGATATTATTTATTTATTTGTAACTTTTCGTAATTTTTCTTTCTCGCACTGTCCTTTTACTGCAAACCAACAAATTTAACGACATTGATATCTTTCTGATTCTGTATATATTCCAGTCTTTTTACTCTCCCAAATTGCATCACTTCACAACTAGCAGATTTATTTTCTTATAAATAATTTCATCTTACATTGTCCTGTCCACCTTACCAACTAATCAAATAACCACTTCACTGTTGATACCTCTTAATACTTCATACCTCTTAAACATGTACATTCAGATCCCTAATTGATATAATGAACAGCAGGGGTCCCAGCACCAATCTGTGTGATACACAACAGGCCCCATCACCCTCCACCTTTTATTAGCAAATCAATTTTATATCCAATTTGCCAACTTGCCCTAGATCTCATGGAAATAGTTTTCTACTTGGACTTTTCCAAAGGAGTTAACCAAGTCCATGTCAACTACACCAATCTCACTGCCCTCATCAAAACTGTGAAAAATATAATCAAGATGGTCAGACAGGATCTCTCTCTGGCAAAGCCATGCTATTATTGTTTGCTGTCTCCCTTTCCAAGTTTGGGTTAACCCTGTCCCTTGGAAGTTTTCACAATAATTTCCTGACATTAGACGCCCAAGTCTGAAATTATTTGACTGCCCTTCCTGAATAAAAGTAGTACAAAAAGAGAGAAAATCAATAGTAGTAAGGTAATGTTCATGGGTTGGTTCATTGCCTGCTCAGAAATCTGATGGCAGAGGGGAAAAAGCTGTTCATAAAACATTGAGTGTGTGTCTTTAGGCTCCTGTACCTCCTCCCTGATGGTAGCAATGAGAAAAAGGCATCTGAGACATAGTACCTTATTTTTAATTCAACATGTTCCAAAATGTCACTGTTCCCACCTCCTTGAATTCCAAAACTACAATGTTCCTCTCCTTAGTAGTCATGTAAGACCTCACCCACATCTGAATAGATTGCATATTCGGGCCCTGCTCTTTCCCTGATTTCAAATTACACGAACTGATCAGGATGTTCCTCAACCTTGTCCACAAGAGATATTCCACAGCCCCATGCTTGTTTTCATTTAATCTTCAAACTCCCTCGATATCAAGGGTTCCTTAGACTTGCTGTCTTTATACTTTGATCTTTATGTTGGCGCTGAGCTCCCAGTATTTTCATTTTGAATGCTTCCCGCATCTTCAGTAGATCTACCAGCAGCTCACTCTCCCAACATACCTTTGCCAGATCCTCTCCCTTGACATTGAAAGCAGCCTTTCCCAATTAGGACCTAATTTCTGCATTATCCTTATACTGTTTCATAACTACATACATCAAAATCAACAGAATTATCCAAAACACTCTCCCACTGACCCTCTCTCCAATTTCCCTGTTGCATTCTCTAAGATTAGGGGACTGTCCCTTCCTCTGGTCGATGATCAAAAACTCTCCAGTGCACACTCCTAAGGAGTGTCTCCCTCTAAAACCTTTCCCAATAACGTCATCTCCATTAATTTTGGGAAGTTCAAATTCCATAGAACTATAACCCTATTATTCTTACAGCTGCCTGTGGTTTATCTACATGGGACACATCAGTATAAGGCAGGACATCATATACAGTGTTCTCCTGCTCTATGCTGTTTTTCTACCTGTACCATTATTCTATCCTGTACTATTGCCCTGTTCTGTACCGTTTCCTGCCACATGTTGTTGTCCTGTCCCATACCGTTGTCCTATCCCATCTCGTTCTCCTGTCCAATACTGTTGTCCTGTTTTGTTGCCCTGTCCAATACTGTTGCCCTATCCAATACCATTTTCCTGTCCAATACTGTTGTCCTATCCAATACCATTGTCCAGTCTAATACCATTGTCCTGTCCAATACCGTTGTCCTATCCCATCTCGTTCTCCTGTCCAATACTGTTGTCCTGTTTTGTTGCCCTGTCCAATACTGTTGCCCTATCCAATACCATTTTCCTGTCCAATACTGTTGTCCTATCCAATACCATTGTCCAGTCTAATACCATTGTCCTGTCCAATACTGTTGTCCTGTCCAATACTGTTGTCCTATCCAATACTGTTGTCCTGTCCAATACTGTTGTCCTGTCCTGTTGCCCTGTCCAATATTGTTGTCTTGTCCAATACCGTTGCCTTATCAATCTCAATACTGTTGTCCTGTCCAATATTGTTGTCCTGTCCTGTTGCCCTGTCCAATATTGTTGTCTTGTCCAATACCGTTGCCCTATCAATCTCAATACTGTTGTCCTGTCCAATATTGTTGTCCTATCCAATACTGTTGTCCTGTCCAATACTGTTGTCCTGTCCTATTGCCCTGTCCAATATTGTTGTCCTGTCCAATACCGTTGCCCTATCAATCTCAATACTGTTGTCCTGTCCAATACTGTTGTCCTGTCCAATACTGTTGCCCTATCCAATACTGTTGTCCTGTCCAATACCATTGTCCTGTCCAATATTGTCCCATCCTGTACTGTTGCCCTGTCCAATACCATCATTCTATCCAATACTGTTGTCCTGTCCAATACTGTTGTCCTGTCCAATACTGATGTCCTATCCAATACCATTGTCCTTTCCAATACCATTGTCCTTTCCAGTACTGTTGTCCTGTCCAATACTATTGCCCCATCCAATACCATTGTCCTGTCCAATACTATTGTCTGGTCCAATACCGTTGTCCTGTCCAGTACAGTTGTCCTGTCCAATACTATTGTCTGGTCCAATACTGTTGGACTGTCCAATACTGTTGTCGTGTCCTGCAATGTTACCTTGTCCTGTACCATTGTCCTGAACTGCATCATGGTGCTGTCCTGTTCCATAGCATTGTCCTGTCCTGCACCGTTGTCCTGTCCTGTACTGTTGCCCTATCCTGTAAGGGTTTCCTGCCCTGTAATATTCTCCTTTGCCTGCCCTGTAATGTATACCTGATGTGTATTCTTGTCCTTATTCCTTAGAAAATAAGAGACCATTGTGTGACCTTAGAGAGGTAGATAAAACCACGAAAAGTACAGAAAGGATGAACGCTCAGTTTTTTCTCCCAGGGAAGAGGAAACTCAAAATCAGAAGGCATAGTTCAGAGATGAAAGATTTGAAAGAGACTACAGTGGCAAGAGTGGGCGTGTTTTTCTGTTATGCGCTGCCTGGGAAAGTGGTTGAGGCAGGTGCAGGAACATTTGAAAGACATTCCGATAAGAGTATACTGTTTATTGGAAAGCTTTACACGATTATGGGCCAGCCACAGGCAAATGGGATTAACTTGGTGGTCACCATGTTTGGAGTGGAAAAGTTGGTCCAAAGGGCCTGTTTTTATCCTGTATTACTAAAGAACAAAGTGGACATCTATGTATGGAGCAGCAGGAGATAGGCATGTTCTACCGTGAATACTTATAATTGTTTTCACGGGGAGTAAGAGATAAAGTTCAGAACTTGAGATAGGTGAATGGAATGTCATAGGAATGGTCAGCATTACAGCTGAAGAGGTACCAGAAGGCAAGTAAATTTCCAGGCACTGATCATGTACATCAAAGAACTCTGCAGGAAGCTAGAGAAGAAATTGTGGGAGTCCTGGCTGAGATATTAGCATCATCATTAGTGAAGTACTGGAAGACTGGACGATGCCAAATGTTGAGCCTTTATTTAAGAAGCTCTGCAAAGAAAATCCTGGGAACCATAAACCAGTAAACCAGTAAACCTAAGGTGGTGGGTAAATTACCGGAAGGATTCTGAGGGGTACATACACTAGCATTTGGAAAGACAAGGGTTGATCAGGGATAATCAGTGTGACTTTGTGTGTGGGAGATCAAGACTCATGAATTGGATTAAGTTTTTTGAAGGAGTAACCAAGGTCAATAAGGCAGGGTGATGCACCTAGTCCAGTCGGCAAGGCCTTGGTTAAGGTTCTGCATGGGAAGTTAGATCACATGGGGTCCAGACAGCGATAGTAATTGCCTTTTTCAGCAGCACAGTCATAATTTATTAACAAGGGCAAATAAAAATATTGCAGAGACAAGCAGAGTGGCCATTGTGTAAGTGGAGCATAGAGCGAGGAGGCTTTGGTTCATCAGGCTTCAGCAAGAACAGGCTTGGATGAGGTGCAGTAAGTATCTGGTGAGGTGCTTCTTCATTCTTCATCTGTTAGTGTCTACTTAGAGCGGTGAGAACAGCTCTGGGGGCTGCGTTGAGTTCTTTGTGTGAGATCTGCGAATTCTGAGAGATCTCCAGCCTCCCGGATAACAACATGTGCACCACGTAAACCGAGCTGCAGCTCCTCAGAGAACATGTTAAGGATCTGGAGCCCCAGCTTGATGACATTGGCTCATAGGGGAAATTGAGGAGATGATAGATAGGAGCTACAGGGAGGTAATCACTCCCAAGTTGCAGGAGGCAGGGAAATGGGTGACTGTCAGGAGAGGGAAAGGAAATGGCAGCCAGTACAAAGTACCCCTGTGGCTGTTCCCCTCAATAATAAGAGTGCCATTTTGGATATTGTTCAGGAGGAATGAACCGCTGAGATGGAGCCGCAGTGACCAGATCTCTGGTGCTGTGGCTCAGAAAGGCGGGGGAAGAAGAGGAGTGCAATAGTGATCAGGGATTCCATAGTTAGAGCAGTAGACTTGAGAATCTGTGGATCCAGCAGAGCAGGCGTTTCCAACTTTTTTTTATGCCAGTGAGCCTTATCATTATCTGAGGGGTGCATGCAATAGAGACTCCTGGATGGTATGTTGCCTCCCAGGTGTCAGGGTCAGAAATGTCTCGGATCGGGTCCATGACCTTCCAAAGGAGGAGTGTGAGCAGCCAGAAGTCTTGGTACATATTGGTACCAATGACATAGGTAGGAGAAGCGTGGAGGTCCTGAAGAGAGAATATAAGAAGTTAGGTAGAAAGCTGAAAAGCAGTACCTCCAGGGTAGTAATCGCTGGATGCCAGCTGTAACATGTAGCAGAGAGGGTAAGAATAGGATGATCTGGCAGATGAATGTGTGGCTGAGAAACTGGTGTATGTTTTCAGATTTCTGGAACATTGGGATCTCTTCTGAGGAAGGTATGAGTTACACCTGAACCTGAGGGGGCCCAATATCCCTGTTGGCAGGGTTGCTAGAGATGCTGGGGAGGGTTTGCAATAACTTGGCAGAGGGATAGGGCTGAGGATCAGGCTGTTGATTTACAGGCAGAGGTAGTGTGTAGTGAGACTGTCAAGAATGACAAGCTGCTGACAGAGCATAATTGCAGTCAGTGGGATGAGTTTCAGTGTAAGAGGTAGACAAAATTGAAAAGATTGACGGATACAGGACTAAAGGTATTATATTTTTAAATGCACACAATATACAGAATAAGGTAGATGATCTTGTAGTGCAGTTAGAGATCATCTGGTATGACATTGTGGGCATCACTGAGTATTGGCTGAAAGAAGATTATAGTTAACATCCAAGGATACACATTGCATCAAAAGAAGAGGCAAGTGGGCAGAGGGGGTGGGTTGGCTCTGCTAGTAAAAAGTGAAATCAAAACTTTAGAAAGAGGTAGCATAGGATTTGAAGATGTACAATCCTTGTGGGTTGAGTTAAGAAACTGCGAGGGTAAAACGACCCTGATGGGAGTTATATACAAGCCTCTGAACAGTAGTCAGGATGTGGGGTACAAATTACAACGGGATTTAGAAAAGGCATGTCAAAAGGGCAATGTTACGATTGTCATGGGGGATTTCAATATGCTATTAGATTGGGAAAGCCAGGATGGTGCAGGATCTCAAGAGAGAGAATTTGTAGAATGCCTACAAGATAGCTTTTTAGAGCAGCTTCTGCTTGAGCCCACTAGGGGATCAGCTATTATAGACTGGGTGTTGAAAAGTAAGCTGGGATTGATGAGGAAGCTTAAGGTAGAGGAACACTTAGGAGTCAGAGATCATATTACGATAAAATTCACCCTGCAAGTTGAGAGGGAAAATCTAAAATCAGATGTATCGGTATTACAGTGGAGTAAAGGGAATTACAGAGGTATGAGAGGGGAGCTGGCCAAAGGGGACACTAGCAGAGATGTAGGCAGATGAACAACGGCTGCAGTTTCCAGCAGCAATTTGAAAAGTGCATGATAGATACATCCCAAAGATGAAGTATTTGGAAGGCAGGATGGCACAAGAGAAGTCAAAGTCAATAAAAATGCCAGAGAGAGGGCATATAATAGAGCACAATTTAGTGGGAAGTTAGAGGATTGGTAATCTTTTAAAGAGCAATAGAAGACAACTAAAAAAACCATAAGGGAGAACAGATGAAATATGAAGGTAAGCTAGCCAATAATATCAAAGAGGATACCAAAAGATTTTTCAGATATATAGAGGTGAGATTAGATATTGGTGTGCTGGAAAATCGTACTGGAGAAGTAGTAATGGGGGACAAAGAAATGGCAGAGAAGCTGAATAAGTATTTCTTATCAGTCTTCGCTGTGAAAGACACCAGCGGTATGCAGGAACCTCGAGAGAGCGTGGGGGACAGAAGTGTATGAAGTTGCTATTAGTAGCGAAAAAGTCTTAGGAAACTGAAAGGTCTGAAGGTAGGTAAATCACCAGGACCAGATAGTGTACACCCCATGAAAGAGGTGGCTGAAGAGATTGTGGAGGGATTAATAATGATCTTTCAAGAATCACTAGATTCTGGAATGGTTCTGGAAGACTGGAAAATTGTAACTATCACTGCACTCTTCAAGAATGGAGAGAGACAGAAGAAAGGAATTTTTAGGTAGGTTAGTCTGACCTCAGTGGTTGGGAAGATGTTGGAGTCAATTGTTAAGGGTCAGGTTTCAGGCCCATGATAAAATAGGCCAAAGTCAGCATGGCTTCCTTAAGGGAAAATCTTGCCTCACAAATCTGTTGGAATTCATTGAAGAAATAACAAGCAGGATAGACGAAGAGTTAGTGGCTACTGTTTACTTGGATTTTCAGAAGGCCTTTGACAAGGTGCCACACATGAGGCTGCTTAACAAGATAAGAACCAGTGGTATTACAGGAAAGACACTAGCAAGGATAGGGGATTGGCTGATTGGCAGAAGGCAAAGAGTGGGAATAAAGGAAACCTTTTCTGGTTGGTTGCCAGTGACTAGTGCTGTTCCACTGGGGTCGGTGTTGGGACTGCTTCTTTTCACATTATATGTTAGTGATTTGGTTGATGGAATTGATGGCTTTCTGTCCAAATATGTGGAAAATACGAAGATAGGTGGAAGTACAGGTGGCTTTGAGGAAGCTGGGGGTACGAGGTGCGGTCTGCAGAAGGATAAGACAGATCAGGAGAATGGGCAAAGAAGTGGCAGATGGAATACAGTGTTGCAGTGTCATGCACTTTAGTAGAAAGAATAAAAACATAGACTCTTATCTAAACAGGAAGAAATTTCAAAACTCTGAGGTGCAAAGTGTCTTGAAAGTCCTGGTGCAGGGTTCCCTGAAGGTTCATTTTTAGGTTGGGTCTGTGGTGAGGAGGGAAAATGCAATGTTAGCATTCATTCCTAGAGGACTAGAATATAAAAGCAAGGAGGTAATGCTGAGGTTTTATAAGGCACTGATGAGTCTTCATGGAGTATTGTGAGCAGTTTTGGGTCACTGACATTGCAGAGGAGGTTCACAAGAATGATTCTGGGAATAAATAGCTTATCATATTAGGAACTATTGATAGCTCTGGGCCTTTACTCACTGGAATTTATAAGAATTGGGGGGGATCTCATTGAAACCTATCAAATATTGAAAGGCCTTGATAGAGTAGATATGGAGAAGATGTTTCCTATGGTAGGAGAGTCTAGGACTAGAGGACACAGCCTCAGAATGGAGGGACGTCCATTCAGAACAAAGATGAGGAAGAGTTTCTTTAGCCAGAGGGTGGTGAGTCTGGGGAATTCGTTACCACAGGCCACTATGGAGGCCAGGTCACTGTCTACTTAATGCAGAGGCTGATAGGTTCTTGATTAGTCAGGGCATGAAAGGTTATTGGGAGAAGACAGGAGAATAGGGTTGAGAGGGAAATGGATCAGCCATGATGAAATGATGGAGCAGACTCAAAAAGCCAAATGGCCTAATTCTGCTCCTATGTCCTCTTATCTTATGGAAACACAATTGGCTTGATGGTAGGAAACTGAGGTTAATGGTGAAAGGTTTGATGAACTGGAGGCCCATGACTACTGGTGTTCCCCCGAATGGTGCTAGACTAGACCCATTGTTGTCTGTCATCTATATCAATGATTTGGATGAGAATGTAGAAGACATGGTAAATAAAGCTGCAGATGACACTAAGGTGGTGACAATCATAGACAGCGAAGATGATGATCAAGATATACAGTAGGGTCTTGATCAGATGGGGAATGACAAGTAGACTTTAATTCATAAGTGTGAGGTATTGCATTTTGGTAAAGCAAATCAGAATAGGACATTCACAGCGAACAGTCAGACCCTGGGAAGTGTTGTAGAACGGAGGAACCTAGGAGTACAGGTACATATTTCACTGAAAGTAGCATCACAGGTAGACAGAGTAGTGAGGAAGGCTGTTGATGCACTGGCCCTCATCAGTCAGGACACTGAGTTCAGAAGTTGGGGATGTTATGTTCCAGTTGTACAAGACATTGGTGAGGAGCATTACTCTAAGCTCCCAATAATTTTACACTCCCTGTAATGTTAAACTCTCTATAACTTTACCCTCCCTATAATGTTACCATCCCAACAATGTTCACATCCCCAGTAATGCTGCCTTCTCCTAACAAGCTGTTTTCTATATTATGTTGTCCCCTTCTGTAATATTCCCCTCATCATACTGATACTGCCCTTGCAATGTTACCCTTCCTATAATGTTAGTGTCCCTATAATGTTCTCCCCTCAATATTATCCTCCCCATAATGTTACTCTCCCTATAGTCGCCCTCCATATAATTATCCTTCCTATAATATTCTACTCGCCATATTATCCCCTCCGATGTTTCCCTCCAATTAAATGTTACCCCCTCTACAAAGTCACCCTCACTATATTCCCTGTCCTATAATTTTACCCTCCCTACGTCACTCTGTTCTGTACATTTACCGCAGAGAACCCCTGTGGCCATTCCCCAAATAACAAGTATAACATTTTGGATAGTGTTGCGGGGGATGATCTTCCAGGGAATGCCACAGAGACTGGGTTACTGGCACTGAGCATAGGTCTGTGATGCAGAAGGGAAAGAGGGAGAAGAGGGGAGTGGAAGTGATAGAGGACTCAATAGTCAGGGGAACAAACAGGAGATTCTGTGGATGTGAACAGACACCTGAAAGGTACATTGACTCCCAGGTTCCAGGGTCAGGGACATCTTGGATCACATCCACAGCATTTTGGAGAGAGCGGGAGATGTCTTGGTACATATTGATATCAAAGACATAGGAAGAAGGTGCTCAAAAAGCTGAAAGACCTAAGGGTATAAGTCACCCGGACCAGATGAACTGCACCCTAGGGTTCATCTGAAATAGTAGTGGTAACGATCGTTCAAAAATCTTTGGATTCTGGCATTCTGGCATGGTGCCAGAGGATTGGAAAATTGCAAATGTCACTCCACTCTCTAAGAAAGGAGGAAGGCAGTAGAAAGGAAGTTATATGGCAGTAAGCCTTACCTCAGTGATTGGGAAAATGTTAGAGTCAATTGTTAAGGATGATGTGATGGAGTACTTGGTGACACAGGACAAGATAGAACAAAGTCAGCATGGTTTCCTTTAGGGAAAATTTTGCCTGACGAACCTGTTGGAATTCTTTGAGGAGATTACATGCAGGATAGATAAAGAGGATGCAGTGGATTTTGTATATTTTGACTTTCAGAAGGCCTTTGACAAGGTGCTGCACATGAGGCTGCTTACCAAATTAAGAGCCCATCATATTATGGGAAAGTTACTAAGATGGTTAGAGCATTGGCTGATTGGTAGGAGGCAGCAAGTGGGAATAAAAGGGTCCTTTTCTGGTTGGCTGCCAGTGACTAGTGGTGTTCCGTGAGGGTCAGTGTTGGGACCACTTCTTTTTATGCTGTATGTCAATGATTTAGATGATGGAATAGATGGCTTTGTTGCCAAGTTTGCAGATGATACGAAGATTAGTGGAGGGGCAGGTAGTGTTGAGGAAACAGGTAGGATTCAGAAGGACTTAGATTAGGAGAATGTGCAAGAAAGTGGCATGAAATACAATGTTGGAAAATGCATGGTCATACATTTTGGTAGAAGAAATAAATGTGCAGACTATTTTCTAAATGAGGAGAAAATCCAAAAATCTGAGATGCAAAGGGACTTGGGAGTCCTTGTGCAGAACACCCTAAAGGTTAACTTGCAGGTTGAGTTGGTGGTGAGGAAGGCAAATGCAATGTTAGCATTCATTTCAAGAGGTCTAGAATACAAGAGCAATGATGTGATATTGAGGCTTTATAGGGCACTGGTGAGGCCTCACCTTGAGTATTGTGAACAGTTTTGGGCTCCTCATCTTAGAAAAGACGTGCTGGCATTGGAGAGGGTTCAGAGGAGGTTCACAAGGATGATTCTGGGAATGAAAGTGTTATCATACGAGGAACGTTTGATGGCTCTGGGTCTGTACTCACTAGAATTTCGAAGGATGAGGAGTGTATCTCATTGAAACCTTTTGAGTGTTGTAAGGCCTAGGCAGAGTAGATGTGGAAAGGATGTTCCCCATGGTGGGGGAGTCGAGGACAAGATCGTACAGCCTCAGGATAGAGGGGCGTACATTTAAAACAGAGCTGTAGAGAAATTTCTTTAGCCAGAGGGTGGTGAATTTGTGGAATTTATTACCGCAGGCAGCTGTGGAGGCCAGGTTATTGGGTGTATTTAAGGCAGAGTTTGATAGTTTCTTGATTGGACAAATCATAAAAGGTTACGGTGAAAAGGCCGAGGAGTGGGTCTGAGGAAGGGAGAAAAGATCAGCCATGATTGAATGGTGGAGCAGATTCAATGGCCAAGTGGCCTACTTCTGCTCTAGTGTCTTATGGTCTAATTTGGCTGCAATTTCACATTTATACCACCAATCATGTCCTTTATTTTTATCTTGACTTCTAATGTAATCCTTTTATTGCTATCCAGTCCTAGTTCCATCCTGGTGATACTGTTGTCCAGCACTTTCTTTCCCTGATTTATCCTATATCTAACCTATACTTCTACTTATTCTATACTGTCCCATCATTGTATTGTTCTCATGCAGTCTTGCATTCCACCGTTACTCCTTCTCCACACCCTCCGCACAATCAGCCAGTTTATCCTGTTCTTCTGTGGCATACTGTTGTCCTCTTATCCTTTCCTTCATTTTTTTGGTATTCCTGTCTCGTGTCAAGATCCTGCTGGTATTCTCCTGTCTCATGTCAAGCTTCTGCTGGCATTCTCCTGTCTCGTGTTAAGCTTCTGCTGGTATTCTCCTGTCTCGTGTTAAGCTTCTGCTAGTATTCTCCTGTCTTGTGTTAAGGTTCTGCTGATATTCTCCTGTCTCGTGTCAAGGTTCTGTTGGTATTATCCTGTCTCGTGTTAAGGTTCTGCTGGTATTCTCCTGTCTCGTGTTAAAGTTCTGTTCTGCTCTGTGCGGTAATTCAGTCATGATTTGTTATTTACTGCCCTGAATTCTTTTTCCGCTCTGTTCTGTCTCAGAGTCTGTATCGTAATGCCCTGTAATACTCTACTGCCTCATTGGTGCAGTCCATTGAGCAATATTGTGGTTCATTTCTGTACCATCATTTTTACTGTTACCCTGCACCAAGTGGTACTGAGCCCCAGCTGTCTTGTTCTGACCTCACCTTCACTTCAGCTCATCCCTGCACTAAGCCTTCAGTGTCACATTCAATACATTACCCTGTGTGTTGGTAAATCAGGAAGTTAATAGGAATGTACATAAAATGGAGTTCAGAAAAATTAGTAGGGAGCTGGGATTGATTTGTGATCTGACATAGACTCGATGGATTGAACTGGAGATGAATCACATTCCCCTATTCTCTATTACCCCGTAATGTGCACCAGTTTATAATTGTGATCAGATGAAATTGATTGCACAGGAGGAGGCCCTGTCCCACTGGTCATAAAAGAGTTGCAGTCTGACCTCCCCTCTCATCGTTCCAAAACATGACCTGGGTCTGCCTCTCCCACCTCTGTAGACAATGAATTTCAGGCCCCTGCCTTCCTCTGGCTGCAGGTACATTTTTCAATGTCCCCGCTAAACCTCCCACCAAATATTTCAAGCCTACATATCTGGGGTAATGTCCTTCCTATTCAGGAGATGCAGGAGACCACAGCTGAAGGAATCTAGGGCAACAAGCAAACTGCTGGAGGTCCAGTCCAGATGAAGCATCTCGACCCAAAATATCGACTGTCCATTTCCTTCCACTGATGCAGGCTGACCTGCTGAGTTCCTCTAGTAGTCTGTTTGTTGTTTGTTGTTCCTTTCCACATCTTGTGGTGCATCGGGTGGCATTTTTTTGCTATTTCCTTGGCATTTGTCTGTTTTTTTATGAAGACGAGTTGCTAGCTCAATGCTCAACCCAGCATGGATGGAAAGTGTACAAGGAGCCGGCCGGATTCGAAGCTGGGACCATTTGCCTCAAAGTCTGGTGCTGATATTACTACACCACCAGCCAGTTTTGTTTTTGGTTTACTCCATTCTATGCACTTTATCTGAGCTCCTTATCAATATAAAAACCTTAGATAAGTCTCCCCTGTGTAGCTCATCTCCACTGAATACATTAACTCACAATTCTCTGCTCTGAATTTCACTTTCTCACCATCTCTTTTGCGCCATCCTGCACTTCACAACTTTCCTTTTACTGTCAACACCAATTGGCTTTTGTCTTGTCATCATTGTTTCAACCCCCCCCCGCACCCACAAATCATCAGTGCACGAAGCTCAAAATAAAGGAGAGTGCTGAGCCCAACGGCCATCCACTGCTAACACTTTCCAGTCACTGAAACTCTAACAATCACCATCATCTGCTGACACAAAGGATTCTGCAGATGCTCAAAACTTTGAGCAGCACACACAAAATACTGACGGAACCCAGCAGGCCAGGCAGCATGTAACAGGGAAATAAAGTTGACATTTCAGCCAAGACCTCATTTCTCTCCACAGATGCTGTCAGATCTGTGAGTTCCTCCAGTATATGTTACTGTCATCTGCTTCCTGCCACTGCACTGATCTCAGATCTGATTTGTCTCTCATCAGCTTTTACCTTGAACAGCACTGTCCCATGCAGTATGAAATACAAGAAAGAGAAATTGAAGCCAAAGGCCAAATGCCCTTCATTCCCATGCAGCATTCAGAAAGATAGAAAAGAGAACACTGCACAGTAGAGGTCCTTCACACCACGATGTTGTGCCTGCTTAAAGATCAATCTAACTCTTCCCTCCCACATAGCCCTCTGTTTTTCTTTCATCTGTCTGCCTATCCAAGAGCCTCTTAAATCACACTAACAGAACTACTTCTACCTCTACCCCAGTATGTTCCATGCCGCCACCTCTCTGGGTAAAAAAAACCTACCCGACACTCCCATTATACTTCCCTCCATTCACCTTCAAAACATACCGCTCCTGCTAGCCATTTCTGCCCTCGCTAAAAGATGCTGGATGTCCACTCTATCTATGACTTATCATCTTGTACACCTCTGTCAAGTCATCTTTCATCCTCATTTGCTCCAAAGGGAAAAGCCCTAGATCCCTCAAGTTTTCCTCATGCTCTGGCAGCATCTGGGTAAATCTCCTCTGCTCCCTCTAAAGATTCCACATCCTTCCTATAATGTGGCAACAGGATCTCCAAGTGTGGTCTAACCAGAGTTTTATAGAGCTGCAAGCTTACCTCATGGCTCTTGAACTCAATCCCCTGAGCACTGGAAGCCAATGCACCATAGCTGATCTTTTACCTCAGCTCCACTTTCCAGAATTAACCTTGATTTCCCCAGTATCTAAACATTTATCAATCCCTGTCCTAAGTATGTCAAGTGATGGAGCCTCCATGACCCTTTTGGGTTGAGGATTCCAATGGATCACTAGGCTGTCTGTGAAGATATTTCCTCTCTCCTCTGCCCAGTATGACCAGCTATTTTGAAGCTGACACCTGGTGATATCATCATCCCCACATCTACTCTGTAAAACCACAATGAGGACTTCGTAAGTTTCAATAAGATCTTAAGCTATTCTCCTTAGCCTTAATGAGTACACACCTCTGCCAAGAGTTAACACAGAGAAGCTTTGTTGCACTCTCTCTGCTGTTAATGGTTTTCCTTTAGTTGGGAGACCAACTCTCTGCACAATGTTGCTTATTCTCCCGAATCTGATGTTGGATCTGCCTTCCCTGCTAAATTGCTGTCAAATATCCTTTCCACAGTGTGTGAAGCATTATAATGGCATATATGGGAAAGTACACGAACTGTACAGCATATAAACAGGCCATTCAGCCCACCATGCTAATGCTGGCCATTCACACTAATCCCATTTACAGCTCTTACTCTGTAGCCTACAGGGCAGAGATATCACCTAGGGTTTGTGTTATTGGCTGGCCTGTTTTCTTTGCAGGGAAGGAGGTTTATAGAACCATGAATGGCATAACATGGTGACAGGGCAAGGACAAGGGAAAGGGAGTGTAAAGCTGGAGGGCATGGATTTGTGATGGGAAGGGGGTAAGATTTAAAGGGAAACTTTAAGTTCCATTCACACACATAAAAGTTGCTGGTGAACGCAAGATAGTAAGAGATTTGAAAGTGAGAGGGGGAGGGGGAGATCCGAAATGATAGGAGAAGACAGGAGGGGGAGGGATGGAGCCAAGAGCCGGAAAGTTGATTGGCAAAAGAGATATGAGGCTGGAGAAGGGAGAGGATCGTGGGATGGGAGGCCTAGGGAGAAAGAAAGGGGGAGGGGGAAGCCCAGAGGATGGGCAAGGAGTATAGTGAGAGGGACGGAGAGGGAAAAAGGAGAGAGAGAGAGAGAGAAATAATATTAAATTCCATTGGGGGGGGGGGCTCTCTGGAACAAGTTGCCAGGGGAAGTGTTAGGGAAAGGTAAAAATACAATATTTAAAAGGTACTCAGTCAAGGGTGCAATTTATTTAGGCGTTTTGGTCCGCATGAATCAGTTGTTTCCGAGTGGTGCTGACTCTTAGTGCCCGAATTAATCACATGCTTGTGACTCTCTGGCTCTCTTAGCTGTCTCCCAGCGGGCTCCAGATTCCAGCAGACTGCAGGGTGATTACACTCTTTCTCATACCCTCTTTAAATCTCTTCCTCTTTACCCTAACCCAATGTCCGTTTAGTGTTTGTAAATTTAAAGGCAAGAGGTGACTGAGGCAGACTTTGCGTACAACAATATTAAGCAGCAGAGTCTCCTTACCACCACACAGAGAGGAAGGGCTACATTTCTGACATGTCTGTCACAGCTTCAAAACACCCCAAAGAGGATTGCATTGGCAAGTCGCAGATACCGTGGCCGACCAGGATCCCACAATCAAAAACAAAGCGGGATTGGTTCGGAGCGCGAAAGTTTGAACGATCTCTGTTGCCGCAGCACGATGCCGATCTCTACCAGCGGAGTCTCGCACTGGAGCAGCAGGGTCGCTCAGAGATTCCGAACAGGACGTGCACTCCCGGCTACATATCAGCAAAGTGGGTGCGTAGTCCCTCGGATCTCCCGGCTCACCACTCGCCCATTCCAATGTCCCGTGTACCCAAGACCGTAGGCTCCTGCTACCAGCCCTGACGGCCGCATGTCAAAGGGCAACATTAGTCTGGGGAAGCCACACAGTTTTGTTGAGCCCTCATCTGTTCCGGGGGTGGAAGGGATTAAAATCTCGACTCTTTCCATCAATAAATATCCCTATCTCATCGCTGGTCTGTGCCTGTGTGTGGTATCTACCAACTGACACCGGCTCGGCCAATCTCAGCCGAAAGGTTCTACCTCATTTTTGCGGACAATACACATAAAATGCTGAAGAAACTCAGCAGGTTAGGCGGGGTAAAAAGTCGAGACTGTTCATCGGGACTGGAGGGGAATGGGAATGAGGACGGGGGGAGGCGCACAAACTGCCAAGTGACAGTTGAAGTGAAGGGTGGGTGGGAGGAGGAGGAGGGGTTGGTGTGAGAAACTGGGAGGTGTGATAGACGGAAGAAGAAGGAATCTGATAGGAGAGGACAAGCGAGCGGGGAGAGAGAGAGGGAAGAGGGCACCAGAGGCAATGGCCAGATGAGGAAAAGAGAAGGGGGGTGAGAGGGCACCCAGAATGGGGAATGGTGAGAAGAGAGAAGTGCGGGGAGGGGTGGTTGGAGAAGAAATTATTGTTGGAAGTTAGAGAAATAGATGTTCGTGTCATCAGGTCATCTGTGTCTTTGGATTTTATGCCATTTTTTTGTGCGTAGTGACGGTTGCAGTAAAACGATCCAGACGATCATCTCCCAGCACTAACCCACTCCTGCCCTACAAGTTACTGAGCTCCGCTTCCTACTTAATTCCTCTTTTGCGAGTTACTGCTATCTCTTCACACTGGTCTCTTGGTTCAAGGGTCTCAGATCTGTACCTTTAATTGATGCATGGAATAATTTTTCTGTGACTAGTTGGCAGGGAACATTTCCTCCTGGAATTAAGGAGTCACCATATCTTTTCTGGGGTGGAAATTGTCGTGTAAATGTTGTCCACTATCTTGTGGCAAGCAGAACCTCCAATTTCTTCAAGACGTTGACATGTTTGTAGAACCAGAGGCACACTCTCTCTCTCTCTCTCTCTCTCTCTCTCTCTCTCTTCCCTCCCCCCCCTCTCTCTCTCTCTCTCTCTCTCTCTCTGCCTATACCCTCGCCCCTGGACACTTTGGTCAACATTTGGTTTGATTAAACATCAGAAACTCCCCCACCCCCATCCTTTAATTGAGTTCAGTAGCATTTTCTTCCTGTTGGGAACATTTCCCTCCACCTTCGCCCTAGAAACATCCCGTTGTCCCATTCCCCACCGATCTTCAGAATCGTCCAGAGTCGGCGGGGAACTCGGCCTCTCTGCCTTTGGTGTGAGAAGGTGATGAGAAGAGGAATCACATCCTGGGCCAAACTCACCGCTGTGACTCTCCCCGTCGCTGCTTAGGTAGGTGTAGTACTCAGGCTGTCTGTACACATCGCTGTCATAGGTGACAATTTCCTCGGGGTACTGAAATTGAAAGAAACACACTGACAAACCAGCACCGAGTGAAGGGACAGCTCAGAGCGAGGTCACCGTCCCGAGTTAGGTCTGCTTACCGGAGCTACGAGGTAACCTTCCATGCTTCTCCAGCGTCGCAGCACTGGGTGTTGGTTTCGGCCGGAACGATGGGTGAATCAGGCCAGTAGAAGCATCACAAGCGTTCCTCACCCAACCCTGCCTCCCTCCAGACTTTGGTGCTGCTGGAGTGAGTGGGACGAGAATTGGACGCGTCTGACACGGGTTGGCATCGACCGACAGATAAACAGGAACCTCGCGATCGGACTTCTGTCCCTTGACTCCACCCCTGTGCGCAGTCCACGTCCCACACAGTGCCGTCCCAACACAGGAAAGAGCTAGTGGTGGGGTGGAGAAGGAATGGAAGGTGGCTTGGGGGCACCACAACTGGAACCCACCCAGAGACGGTCAGCAATCCCGGGAGAAAGTGCATGCTATACCCATCGCCCCACAAGCCTGCTGGGCAATGGTTAATGGAACTAGGGCTGCCTGAAAAAAGTTTTGGAGGCGGGGGAATTTGGCATCGCACCTTTTACCCTCCCGATTACAGAATGTGTGTGTGTGGAGGGTCGGGTGAGGGACGACATCCCTCGGGTGTCCCTGTTCCCCGCCTCTTCCCTCTTGTTCGGGGAAACCCGCTGCTAACTCGTGCACGCTAGAAGGAAAACTTGGTCAAGTGTTGACGAGGAGAGAGGAAATGTTAGCAGTGCTCGGGAGAGAACCGAAACGGCAAGGGTTGGAAATACTCAGCAGGTTAGTCAGCGCCTGTGGGGAGGGGAAACTGTTCACGTTTCTGCTCCATCATTCCTGAGGCAACTGAGACAGAGGGTGCGGTCGCATTCGTAGGAGGATGGGCGGCAAAGGGACTGGGGGTGGTTACCAATCTTCCCCTCATCGACACAGGGTGCCTCACTGCCCGCAGCTGGTTTTAAGCTTCTCCCCACAACACGTTCCCCCTAGTAACTGGTTATTATTGCTGCTAATGTCTAGTCATCCACAACACACTATCACAACCTATTCGACTTTTCACACAGCGTTCCTCTGATTTTCATTACCCCCCCCCCCAGTTAATTTTCACACCCATTATTACTCCACGTTACTCTCTCTGTCCCATGTCATTCCCGGTCTTCTTCGTCCCCTGTTACTTTCCCAGATGTCCCGCCTCGTACTCAGTTCTGCTGACTGAAATCAGACTCACATTGTCCCTTTCACAACGCTCCTCCCCCCCCATCCCCTTACACAATCCTCCAGTTGGAGTGACCTTTTGCATTCACGGTGTTTAACAGCTCTGACGCTATCCTAATTGGAATTATTCTCCACATCTTGAAACCCCATTACTGTAATTATGATAAAAATCCCGGGGGTTGTGTCCCTGATATTATTATCAGATTCCCTTTCGCCATCAGGCTGCACACTACAACTTGGCTCATATTGCCTCGCTTTGCCATTCACTTGCCCAGGCTGAACGGCCGTTGTTATTAATACCGTGCGTTCCTCCGATTTCTAATTGCTGTGGTTTTGCAAAATCGCACTTCCCCACTCATTCTGAGTCTGATTGTGCCGCACTTTTGTTATCATTGTAATCGTATTACTGTACTCCTGACACTGAAGCCATCTCGACTTCGGTACTGCATTATGTTTCTACTCACTTGCTGTTAAGACCCGCTGTAATTGTTCACTGTCTTCTCCCCATCTCTGGTTTCACGTTACCACACAATCTGCCTGTAACACTCTCTTGTAATAGTACTCATCCTGTTGCTACAACCTATTGCCCACATTTATCATACTGTTATTATCTTTCTGTTAACACACTTTCATATTATTTCAGCTTTTTACTAATTGCTCCTATTATCATAATGGTGACTCTATGAATTATCTGGTGTTTGAAAACTTATTACTGTAATCATTGCATGAATACAATCTTTTACTGCAATCCTCCAGTAGATGCAATCCAATTGCTACAATCTTCCTTTATTGCAGTCAGCCTCTTGTTATAACTGCAATCCAGATGTTCTGACAAAAGCTATCATTGTAGTTACACCACTGCAGCCACATTACAACTTTCGGTGTGGGTACAGTACCGAGATGTATTTTCTCCTTGCACAATCCTGACCAGCTCCATGGGACTTGAATTTCGAGCTGGAACATGGTCACCTCATTTGGCACCACATCTCGTGGCAAGCTACTTTTCCTGCAGGGGCAGGGGTGGCAGGGTGCTGGGTGCTGGGCAGTCGAAGAGAAGAAGCACTTTGTCCTAAAAAGAAACTGGCTGACTGCTCTTGAGAGTCTTTTGCCAGCAAGTTTCATCCAGTTAAAAACATATCCTGCAATCCCGCACATGGGAACTGAAAGTTTTGCTTTGAGTATGGTTGTAGGATTGCACAGCTCACCCTGAATGCACTTTAACTTCTAAAGGTTCCCATGACTAATGTGAGAACACTTTAGGCACTGTCACAGTTTTAATCCAATGGACTCTCTGCCCAAATACTGAAGTAACTCTCTGCACAAGCTGCTGCATGATCTAGGAGCTGATGTGTTCATGGTGTGACTCCTGCCCTTTGGATTCTCACTCACTGTGGCCCTGCCTCCCCAATGCCCAGATACCCAGGGGTGTGGTTCTGTTGCCTACTGCCCCTTCCCTAACAAATGTCTGCTCCGCCCCATACTTCAGCCCCATTCCATTTCAGTTGTCCCACCCCGCGACACCACCACAACACACCCAACCCCAGACCACATCACCCCATCCTAGCATTAACTAAAGGACAAAAGTAAAGAATGCTTGAAACACTCAGCAGGTCAACCAGCATCTGTGGAGAAAAAAAAACACAGACTCAATGTTAACTGAAGGAAACAAGTCAGACTAGCTTGCTTCTCTTGTGTCCATTTTGATGAACGGTTCCAGACCCAAAACTTCCTCTTTCTACAGATTCTGCCTGACCTGTTAAGCTTTTGCAATATTTTCTGTTGTTTTTTTTTTATTTCTTTAACTGCAGCATCTGCAGAATTTATTTAGATTTTCACTTGGCTGGTGACTGTGGGGTAGATGGTTGTTCAGTGTGGGTAGGGCCTGTTTCAGTGCTCTATGACTATAATGCTGAACAAGACAGGTGCCCAGTGCACTGACAGACGCACTCCATCTTCTCTCTCAAGGAAAATGGTGTGAGCTTGCATTTTTCAAAGAATTACAGTGAGCAGAATCATTCTAAACAGGGTCAATGTACCTATACAAATGTCTTTTAACCATTGTACCTGCCTCCACTACCTCTTCAAGCAGCTTGTTTCACATACCCACCATCTTCAAACTTGCCCATTGGGTCCTCTGTAAAATATTCCCCTCTCCCTCTCACCTGCCAAACAAAAACACACTGTCATACATATCAGAATCAAGTGTATTATCATTCTGATATGCCATGAAATGTGTTGCTTTCCAGTAGCAGTAAGACCTACTATAAAATTACAACTAAATTAATAGTGCAAAAGAGGAATATTGAGAGTAATCTTCATGGCTCTGATGGCTGAGGGGAAGAAGCTGTTTCTAAAATATTAGGTGTGGGTCTCCAGCCCCGTCCCTCTTTCTTGATGGTAATAATGAGAAGAGGGCATGCCCCAGAAAGTGAGACTTGGTAGAAATTACAGGAAAACTGCATCCGTTAAGCAGGTCTTGGTGTTGAGAGGGACCTGGGTGAGATTGTGCAAGAATCACTGGAAATCAGCAAACAGATACAGGCAAAAGGCCAATGCATGTTGTGGTAAATTTATTATGGGAGAATTTAAGGACAAAAGTAAAGATATCTTTATAATAATTGTACAGGCCCTCAGAGTATTGTGTACAGGTCTGGGTCTCCCTGAGAAGGAAGATTAGTAATGACCATAGGAGAGCTCTACATTAACTCCTGGGATGGTGAGATTGCTGAACAAGGAGAGGTTAAACAGCTTGAGTCAATGTTCCCTACAATTTAGAAGATTGAGTGGTGATCACATTGAAACATACAAAATTGTTACAGATTCTGGCACTGTTCATGCAGGGAGGGCCATTCCCCTGGCTGAGGAATCTATATCTGAGGAGCCAGCTCAGGGTCTCAGAGTATGGGATAAGCCATAGGACTGAGTCTGGAAGTAAATTCTTCATCGAGAAGAGTGACTCAATGGCATTCCCTACCCAAAAGGGTGTGGATGCTCTGTCACTGGGTATATATCATAGGCACATGAATAAAAGAACAATGGAGGGTTATGGGTTATGTAGGGGGGAAAGGTTAGACTGCTCGTGGAATATGTTAAAAGTTAGACTGCTCATGGAGTATGTTAAAAGTTAGACTGCTTCTGGAGTATGTTAAAAGGCTGGCATAACACTGTGGGCTAGAGGGTGTGCACTATGCTGTGTTATATGTATGTTCTGTATCGAGATCAAGAATTGAGAGGTTGTTGTAATATTAATATAATAAATGTGTTGGCGGGTGGCCAAGTGGTTAAGGTGTTCATCTAGTGATCTGAAGGTCGCTAGTTCGAGCCTTGGCTGAGGCAGCATGTGTGTCCTTGAGCGAGGCACTTAACCACACATTGCTCTGTGATGACACCGGTGCCAAGCTGTATGGGTCCTAATACCCTTCCCTTGGACAACATCGGTGGCGTGGAGAGGGGAGACTTGCAGCATGGGCAACTGCCGGTCTTCCATACAACCTTGCCCAGGCCTGCGCCCTGGAAACCTTCCAAGGCGCAAATCCATGATCTCATGAGACTAACAGATGCCTATAATATAATAAATGAGGTAAATGAGGTAGTGAATACTTGGCCATCTTGAAGGGCCACCTTCTTAACGTCTCATTGTTACAAGACCATAACGTCTCATTGTTATATGACCATAACGTCTCATTGTTACAAGACCATAACGTCTCATTGTTAGACCATACGACCATAAGAAATAGGAGCAGAATTAGGCCATTCGGCCCATCATTTCTACTCTCCCATCTCATCATGGCTGATCCATTTCCCTCCAGCCCTTGTCTTCTGCCTTCTCCCCGTATCCCTTCATGCCCTGACTAATCAAGAACCTATCAACCCCTGCCATAAATAAACATAAAGGCTTGGCTTCCAGAGCTGCCTGTGGCAACGAATTCCACAGATTCACTACTGTCTGGCTAAAGAAATTCCTCCTCATCTCCATCTTAAGTGGATGTCCCTCTATTCTGAGGATGTGTCCTCTAGTCTTAGACTCCATCTCCATAGGAAACATCCTCTCCAGATCAACTCTATCAAAGTCTTTCAACATTCAATAGATTTCAATGAGATCCTCCACCATTCTTCTGCATTCCAGTACGTACATACCCAGAGCCATCATATGATAAGCCTTTCAATCCCAGAATCTTTTTGTGAACCTCCTCTGAACTCTCTCCACTTCAGATTTTTGAAATTTCTCACATTTAGATAATAGTTTACACTTTTATTTTTTCTACCAAAGTGCATGACCATACACTTCCTGACACTGCATTCCATCTGACACTCCTTTGCCCTTTCTCCTAATCTATTTAAATCCTTCCGCCAGAAACAAGAGAGAATCTGAAGATGCTGGAAATCCAAGCATCACAAAATGCTGAAGAACTCATCAGGCCAGGCAGCATCTATGCAAAAGAGTACAGTGGACGTTTTTGGCCAAGACCCTTCATCAGGACTCATTCCTTCATCCAAATCATTGACACATAATGTAAAAAGAAGCACTACCACTACCCTGTTGAACACCACTAGTCACCAGCAGCCAACCAGAAAAGGCTCCCTTTATTCCCACTCTTTGCTTCCTGCCAATCAACCAATGCTTTATTCATGCTGGAATTTTTCTTGTAATATCATGGGCTTTTAACTTGTTAAGCAGCCTCAAGTGTGGCACCTTGTCAAAGGCTTACGAAATTCTAAGTGCACAACATCCACTGATAATCATCTGTCTATCCTGCTTGTTGTTTCTTCAAAGAAATTCAACAGATTTGCCAGGCAAAATTTTCCCTTGAGGAAACCATGCTGATTTCAGTCTGTGCCTCCAAGTACCCTGAAACCACATCAACAATTAACTCCAATATTTTCCCAACCACTGAGGACAGACTAACTGGCCTATAATTTCCTTTCTTTTGCTTCTCTCCCTTCGTGAAGAATGGCGTGATATTTGGATTTTCCAGTCCTTCAGAACCATGCCAGAAACCATTGATTATGTGTTTATACAGGACGGGATAGGGAAGGCTAGCCAGGCAATCCAAGGATCCAAGGTTCCAGGGATCCAAAGTATAGGCAGATTAGATTCCAAATGAGCTAAGTGGCAGACAGCAGAAGGTAGATATTCTCAATATAGGGCTTGTGACCAGAAACATTATTGTTCCTCATTCCACAGACTCTGCCTGACCTGTTGAATTTTCCCAGCATTTTCTGTTTTATTTCCGAGGACAGAAGTTGGTGGGGGTTTAAACAACTGGGAGGTTGTTACCGGTGACATCCCCTGAGTTTCAGCAACCCCCTCCCCCAACCCCCACTTGTCCTGGGCATTGCATACTAATGAGCTGGAATTATATGTGGGCAGCAAGATAAAGGAGTTTACAAGCAATCTACTCCGAGATCCCCACATTCCTCCACACTAATCAATGTCCTCCCAGTCATTGTGCACATTGGGGATTCTGTAGGTGGCGGCGTTTCCACACCCCTTTGCCATCGTCTCTCTGCTGAAAGAGGTTGTGGATTTGGAGTAACTGAGGTGTATTGTGTAGACAGTACATGCTGCAGACGCTGTGTGGAAGGATCAGATGTTACAGTGGTGGATGGAGTGCCATTCAGATGGACTGCTTTCTTCTGGCTGGTACTGAACTTCTTAAGAGCTGTTGGTAATTCATTTATCCAGGCAGATGGAGAGGGCATTCCATCACACTCCTGATTTATAGATGGTTGAAAGCTTTTGAGGAACTAGGAGATAACTCAGTCACTGCAGGAGGCCACGATGATGACCTGCTCCTGTAGCTGTGGTATTTCTGTGCCTGGGTTAACTGTCTCTTGACAATGCATGTCACTTAGCATGTTGATAATGGGAGATTTGGCAATAAGCAGTGTAGTTGGCTGGACTCTCTCCTGTTGGAGTTGATAATGCCTGGCACTACTGTGATGTCACTTGCCACTTGCGTGGGCGCCTAAATGATTTCTTGGCCTGGCTGTATAGAGGCATTAACTGGTTAACTTGCCATGGGATAAGATAAGATAAGACCATAAGATATAGGAGCATAAGTAGGCCATTCAGCCCATCGAGTCTGCTCCGCTATTTAATCATGGGCTGATCTAATTCTTCCAGTCATCTCCACTCCCCTGTCTTCACCCGATACCCTTTGATGCCCTGGCTAATCAAGAACCTATCTATCTCTGTCTTAAATGCACCCACTGACTTGGCCTCCACAGCCGCTTGTGGCAACAAATTCCACAGATTTACCACCCTCTGACTAAAGTAATTTCTCCACGTCTTGTGAATCTTCTCTGAAACCTCAATATCACATTCCTCTATACCTCATTCTATACCTCTAGAAATGAATGCCAACATTGCATTCATCTTCTTTACAACCGACTCAACCTGGAGGTTTACCTTTAGGGTATCCCGCACAAGGATTCTCAAGTCACTTTGCATCTCTGCATTTTGATTTCTCTCCTCATCTAAATAATAGTCTGCTCGTTTATTTCTTCCATCAAAGTGCATGACTATACGCTTTCCAACATTGTATTTTATTTCCTAATTCTTTGCCCATTCCCCTAAACTATCTAAGTCTCTCTGGGGGCTCCCTGTTTCCTCAAAACTACCCACTCCTCCACCTATCTTTGAATCATTGGCAAATTTAGCCACAAATCTATTAATCCATTAGTCCAAATCATTGACATACATCGTAAAAAGCAGCTTCGACCCCTGTGGAACTCCAGTGTTAACCAGCAGCCAGCCAAAATAGAATCCCTTTATTCCCACTCTCTGTTTTCTGCCGACCAGCCAATGCTCCACGATGCTAGTAACTTCCCTATAATTCCATGGGCTCTTATCTTGCTAAGCAGCCTTATGTACGGCACCTTGTCAAAGGCCTTCTGAAAATCCAAGTACACTATACCTGCTGCATCTCCTTTGTCTACCCTGCTTGTAATTTACTCAAAAAATTGCAGTAGGTTAGTCAGGCAGGATTTTCCTTTCAGGAAACCATGCTGGCTTTGACCTATTTTGTCATGTGCCTCCAGGTACTCAGTAATCTCATCCCTAACAATCAATTCCAAAATTTCCCAATCACTGATGTCAGGCTATCAGGTCTATAGTTTCCTTTTTGCTGCCTCCCACCCTTCTTAAGTAGCGGAGTAACATCTGCAATTTTCCAGTCATCCGGTATAATGGCAGAATCTATCGATTCTTGAAAGATCATCATTAATGCCTCCGCTATCTCTCCAGCTACTTCCTTCAGAACCCGAGGGTGCATTCCATCAGGACCAGGAGATTTATCCACCCTCAGACCATTAAGCTTCCTGAGCACCTTCTCAGTCGTAATTTTCACTGCACATACTTCACTTCCCTGACACTCTTGAATGTCCGGTATACTGCAGATGTCTTCCAGTGTGAAGATTGATGTAAAATACGCATTCAGAAATGTAGTCCACTTGTAAGTGTAAAAATGGAGCAGCAGTGACAGAAGAACTTAATTGTGGTAGCTCTACACCCCCACCCCCACCTCCTCAAGGGCAACTAGAGATGGGCAATAGCTGCTGATGCAGGCTTTCTGACAGGTAAAGTGTGTGGAGTGGTGAACACTTGTTTTCTGAGGAAGGCTACAGGTCTGGAGTTAGAATTGCTATTGGTTTATTATTGTCATATGTGCCCAGATACAGTGAAAAGCCTGTCTTGTGTACCATCCATACAGATGAGATCATTACGCAGTGAATGCAGCAAGGAAGAACAAGGTAAAACAATAACAGAATGCAGAGTAAAGTGTAACAGCTACAGAGAAAGTGTAGTGCAGGTAAACAAAACGTGAAAGATCATACCAGGGTAGAATGTGGGGTCAAGATCCATGTTATCTATACTAGGGGACAATTTAATAGGGTTATAACAGAGGTGTAGAAGCTGTATTTGATCCTGGTGGTAAGTGCTTTCAGACTTGTGTGTCTTCTGCTCAATGGAGGAGGGGAGAAGAAAAAATGCTTGGCTTGAGTGACTTGGAGAAAGAGCAAATGACATCTCCCCTGTCCTCCAGTGTGGAGCCTGGGAGATCTTCCCGACGCAGCAGCAGCCTGGAAATGGCCAGACACCAGGGAGCTGAGTGACAGTGGCCCTGGGCCAAACAGTCTAGACACATGTGTGATGGTGGTCGCAGCTTTTGCTGAGGATAGGGCGTGCTTGCTTCCTGACTGTGAGTATGCCTGCAGGAAAATGAATCTCTGGGTTGTATATGGCGGCATATATGTACTTTGACAATAAAATTTAGTTTAAACTTTGAATGGTACCAACAGAATCAGTGTCAGGTGATGTCAATTTGTTTGGTGAGATAATAATCAATTGTCCTTTCTCACTGAGAATGAATTTCTGTGCAATGAGAAGGAGTTTTTCACCAGAGATCCCACTGAGGAACAATGTGGTTAAATTGCCTGATTGGTCGTAAGATCCCAGACACTTTATTCTGTATTGTTACTGTTTTACCTTGTACTACCTCAATGTACTGAGTAATGATCTCAACTGAATAAACAGAATGCAAGACAAGCTTTTCACTGTATCTTGGTACATGAGACAATACTAAACCAGTTCCAATACCAATACCTGAAATGCAGAACACTTCTCCACTTTACATTAGACAGGTGAAAGACACCAACTTGCTATTTTTTCATTAGAGCTTGTGACCAAATCTCTGGCCCCTCTAACTTCATTGATGAAGTTGATCTGATAGTAACCTCGGCTGCAGTTTCCTTTTGACCCTCGGGAACCTCTCACGCTGTGTGCCTGCCTCTGCCATGAGGGCACCCACAGATACTGCTTTCACTGCCCTTTGAGGGAGGAAAATTCACCTCACCTCTGCCTTAAATGGATGAGCCTCTGTTTTCAGTTTATTCCATAAGAGTGTTATGTTTGCTATTTTCCAGTCAACTGCATAGTTCCAAAATGACAATCTATTTCTTCAGTAGCCACCCACTTTAAAACCCTGGATACAGGCTATCAGACCTGGGGCTTAGGCAGCCTGCCCAGACATTTGCACTTTTTCTGATGGGATCAAATTTAAAGTTTCTCTTTCTCTTTCACATCTCACTTACCTGTTATTTTTTGTATGATCTTTGGTGCTTTCTGCAGTAAAGGAAGATAAAACATACAGTATGTATAACATCCTTTCCACTTCTCTATCCCCATCACTAATTTTCCTGCCTCAGCTTCTAAGGGACCCACATTTCTTGCAGCCAATCCCTTTTTTTCTGTAGTTGGTAAAATCAGAGGAAGGAGACACCACTGGCTCATTGACTTTATACTCTTTCTGTGTGTCAGCAATCCTGCTGGTCCTATTCCTCAAACTTTCCCCAAAGCACTGCAAATTCTTTCCTTCCAGCTATTTATCCAGCTCTGTTTTGTACATCACCATTGAATCTGCCTTCACTATACCCCCTGTCAGTGCTTCAACTACTGGCTGTGTAAAAAATTTGTTTCCTTTCTTTTTTTGTCCTTTTGACAATCAACCTCACTCTTGATTCTTGACCCCTTTGCCAATGGGAACAGCTTCACTCTGCTTACCCTCTCTGCACCAGGAAGATGAAATCTACCACTCTGCCCAGATCAGTGTTTACAGATGATTGTGAGGACATCCTTGCACTTTCACTCTGTGCCTCTATTTTTAAAAACACAACTGGACCAGTCGCAGAAGCAAATCAGAGAATGGGGTATCCTTTAAGGAGTGACATCTGCAACATCTATAGTCAGACATCCCACCCTGCAAAAACTCATTTCAGGGAGGTAGCACCATCAATTTGTGGGAGACTCCCGGAACTTCCAGGAGAGGTGGGATGTCTGTATAGTACAAATATGAGTCAGCGTCCTCTACTGACCTAGATGACCACAGCTCCAACAACTCTCATGAAACCTGAGGCCGTCTCGGACAAAGCACCCTTCTTGATTGGCACACCATCCACTAACCTAAACATCCCTTCCCTCCCCCACCATTCATGCTTAGAGTGTGTACCATCTATGAAACACACTGCAGATTCTCTCCAAGGCTCCTCTAACAGCACCTCCCTAAGCTGTGCTCTCATATAGCCCAGGCTCAGGGGAACGTCACAACCTGCAGCTTTCCCTCAAGCCATCCTGACTGGCAACTATTGTACCAAGGTCAGCTTCTACCTCACAGTTATCAGACTCTTGAACTGATCTCTTGTACGTAAGATGTACACTTGACCTTACAGTCTACCTCGTTATGATCTTGCACTTTACAGTTTACCTGCTTTTTTTCCTCTCTGTAGCTGTTACACTTTATTCTACATTGTTAATGTTTCACCTTGTTCTAACTCAATCCACCATGTAATGAATTGATCTGTATGGACAGTTTGCAAGAAAAGCTTTTCATTGCATCTTGGTACACGTGACAATAATAAACCAATTCTAGTACCGAGGCCTTCATTATCAATGAGCCTGCATCCTGGAACTCTCTCCCCAATGACTGTGAGATTCCTGTTCACCAGTTTGCAACAGTTTACCAACACATTTTAAAGAGTAATCAGGGATCAGCAAAAACTGCTGGTCAAATTTTTAAAAAGCTAGAGCTCAGGATCTACATACCTTTATAAACACTTTAACAACTTTCGACAAAGTCGTTTCAGATCTTGTATCCCCTTTAAAATTGCCCTCTCCTGTTTAGCTAAAGCTCTTCTCATATATCCTACCTAAGTGTCAGACTCAGTGTTGAACTGTGCCTGCCACCCACCTACCCATCCCTGGCAATGATCACCACCCTCCTCAGGGTTTAGATAACTCAAGATTTGTGTTAGCGCAAAGTTGGATTCTGTTTTCATGGACCCAGCTGTGTCATCAACATATATCAAGGGCCTTACCCCTGTCCTATAAGGAGCTTCACTGTACACTACTCTCCTGTCCCAAACCAACCATTCTCTATTACGCCATCTGTTATTACTGGGCTCATTTTTCTATTTGCTCTATTGCCGTTTTTTCTTGTCAACAGGCATACTCTATGCACCAGACAACAACTTTATATGAAAGTCCATGTAAGTCACATAAAGTGCATGTTCAAGGCAGAAGTCAATGGGACTTTTAGAGTCCAGGAAGTCAAAAGTTTGCCATGAAGTTTACTGAACAACAGAAAAGGTGTGATGGGCCAAATGGCCTCTTTTGCTTCTAGGGTGCACATTCTTGTACTTGTCACTGGGGTTGGGGAGGAGGTCTGCACGAGCACTCACATTGACCGTTCTCCAGCCTGTGCAGTCAATCTGCAGTGTTAGTACCATGGCTCACTTATGACTCAACTTCACCACACTCCGAGCCGCACTCTCAGGTTGCAGATCCTTCCCCTTTGTTCAGTTACCCACACCCCAAGTTCTGCTCTGTGCAGGAAGTCTCTGGCCCCTGTGGCTCTCTCGGAAACTGTATTCTCTGAAATCAGAATTATTAAAAGCATTTAGTTCCTCTCCCTCTTAATCACCTTTCCCCAGAACACTGCTTCAGGTTCCCGTGGCTGGACTATTTGCACTGTACCTGCACATACACTGTTAACCCCTTATGTCCTGCATTAGTTAACACAATTCCTGCCAGAATGCTTCATTCCATCTGCATTTCTCAATAATGGACACCAAAATTCAACCATGATCTAACTGGTAGTCTTACGTTTGATTCAGAATACATTTTAAAACAAGTTTCTTAAGGGGTTTTGCCACAATCCTCCTCACTTTTCTTCCCTTTCCCTCTCTTTCTCTTCCCTTCTTCTCTCCTTCCCCTTTCCTTTCCTTCCCTTCGCTTCCACTCCTCTCCCCTCCCCTTCACCCCATCCCTTTCTCATCCTCTTTTCTCCCTTTCTGTTATCCTTCCCTTCTGCCCTCCCCTGCATCCCCTTCCCTCCCTCTCCTCTCCTTTCTCCAGCCGCTATCAATATTTGGATTCTCTTTGGGAAGAGAATACTTCTGCCCATTGAGAGTCTTCATTATTCCTGAATTGCTCACACTCTCTTACACTGGAATCACATCCAGCCCTGACACTCTCAAAATCTGCACTCCTTAGTTTCATACTATTGATCATCCAGAGTCCAAACAAATCACTACTGACAGCCACACACTGTCCAATCCCTGGAAGCTGAGATTCTCCCTAAAATCTCTGGCTTTCCTTTCCAGCTTTGCTTTGGCTAAGGCTTCTCTATATACCAATATCCCAATCTCCCCATATCCCAATCAGCCCATATTCCTATCTCCCCATGTCCCAAGCTCCCCATATCACTATCTCCCCATATCCCTATCCCCATGTCCCTATCTCCCCATATCCCTATCTTCCCATATCCCAATATCTCCACATCCCAATCATCCCATATCTCCGTCTCCTATACCCCTATCTGTCCATATCTCAATCACCCCATATCCCACTCCCCATATCCCAATCAGCCCATATCCTAATCAGCCCATATTCCTATCTCCCCATATCACTATCTCCCCATATCCCTATCTCCCCATATCCCAATCTCCCCATATCCCAATCAGCCCATATCCTAATCAGCCCATATTCCTATCTCCCCATATCACTATCTCCCCATATCCCTATCTCCCCATATTCCAATCTCCCCATATCCCAATCAGCCCATATCCTAATCAACCCATATTCCTATCTCCCCATATCACTAACTCCCCATATCCCTATCTCCCCATATCACTATCTCCCCATATCCCAATCAGCCCATATCCTAAACTCTTCATACCCCAACTCTCAATGTCTCCATATCCCAATCATCCTATTTCATAATCTCCGTTTATCACGGTCTCCCCATATCTTTGCACCCTCATTGCACAATATCCACATATCTCCATGTCGTCCTTGCTATCGGACTTTGCTTGATAACGTTCTTATGATGCACCAAGAGAGCACATTCTACACACTGCCCTCATTGCTCTTTATAGCTTAAATAAATTTTTTCCCATCTTTGGCTTGGTATGACTTTGATCTTTAGCATTGGGTGACATTCCTCTCCCCCATCTTGGAAGCCCCATTTCCACTGAGGTCAGCTGAAGCATGGAACCAAACCAATCTCTCCTCATGAAGGAACCCCGTCATAATTGGAACCAGTTAGTGAATCTTTGCTGCATTCCCTCTATAGTAAGGAGACCAAAACTGAACACGATACCAAGGCCTAGCAAATATCTTCATTCCTGTACACAAATCCATGACTGTAATAAAGGCTAAAATGTCACTTGCCTTCTTAATCACCTGCTGAACCTACATGTTGGCTATCAGTGACATGGACAAATACACCCAGGTCTCTTTGTACATCAACATTATCCAACCTCTCCCCATTTAATTAATATAGTATGAATCACATGTTTAAAGAACTCCAACAGATGTCAAATGTGATTCCCTTTCTGACTCCGGTCAATTGTACTCTTTTCAAGGAGGTCATTGAATCATAGAGCCATGTAACTACGACATGTAACCTACTCCGTGATGGCTCAATGGCCAAACTGAGCTGGTCCCATTCGTCTGCAGTTGGCTCTTATCCCTCCAAACATTTCTTATCAATGTATTTATCCGGATGTCTTCTAAATGTCTAAATTATGTCCACCTCTGCCACTATGACCTTATTTATGGCCCCCATTTCTTTTTGCAAACCTTCATAAGGTCCCCTCATCCTCCAATGCTCCAGGAATAAAGTCCCACATATCCTTCCTCACCTTTGAACTAAACCTTCCAGTTAAGAAACCCTGCAGATTTTTTGCACATTCTCCCTGTAGCAGAGTGACCTGAATTGTACACAGTATTCCAAGTATAGACCTTACAATGCCTTTGACATGGTGTTCCAACTCCAGTACTAAGTATCCTGACCAATGAAGGCAAACGTGCTAAATGCCTTCTTTGCCACACTGTCCACCAGTGCCACTGCTTCCAATGAGCTACTGTATGTACCTGCATTCTTATTGAAGCAGGTTTATGCCATTCATTATCCCTACCACTGGTGTGTGGCTAACAGTCGGAGTTCTCTGGAGTCATAGTACTGCCCTCCAAAGACAGGAGGAATTCTAGAGATTGATACCAGTACATTGATCATCTGCAAACTGGACCAAGGAATTGCAGATCAAATTTAAGTCAAATACGTTCACAGTGTTGGAATAGGGCACATAATTCACAGTGAATGGTAGGGCCCTGTGGAGTGCTTTAGAAGAGAGGGACTTAGGAATACAAGTACATTGAGCCCTGAAAGCCAGAGAGGGTATTTGTCATCCTTTTCTTCATTAGTCAATGCTCAGATATAGGAGTTGAGACACCACATGATGGCTACACAAGGCTTGATTTCTCAGAGAACAGCTCCTCCACCCCTGCACAGGTAGAGTAGCCCAAGCCACATTCTCCATCACCACAGGCCCTTGCACATTGCATGCAGCTTCCTGCTACCCTGCTGGGACACAAGCCGATCCTGGAAACACCAACCCTCCCAGCTCACCTCAAACCACAGTATGGTGGGTTCCTCCATGACCATGGAGCAGGTGGCAGACCACCTTGTGCGTACAGGATTATGTTTTCTGGGCATGAATGTAGAGGGTGTGTGTGTGTGTGTGTGTGTGTTTGTGAGATTGAGAATGTGGTGTGTGAGTGTGTGTGTGTGAGTGTGGTGTGTGTGTGAGTGTGTGTGTGTGAGAGAGTGTGATGTGTGTGTGAGAGGGAGAGTGTGGTGTATGTCTGTGAGTGAGTGAGAGAGTGTGTGTGTGTGAGCGTACGTGTGTTTGTGAGAGAGAGAGTGTGGTGTGTGAGACTGTGGTGTGCGTGTGAGTGTGGTGTGTGTGTAAGTGTACGTGTGTTTGTGAGATTGAGAGTGTGGTGTGTGAGTGTGTGTGTGTGAGTGTGTGTGTGTGTGTGTGTGAGTGTGTGTGTGTGTGAGATTGAGAGTGTGGTGTGTGAGTGTGTGTGTGTGAGTGTGGTGTGTGTGTGAGTGTGTGTGTGTGAGAGAGTGTGATGTGTGTGTGAGAGAGAGAGTGTGGTGTATGTCTGTGAGTGAGTGAGAGAGTGTGTGTGTGAGTGTACGTGTGTTTGTGAGAGAGAGAGTGTGGTGTGTGTGTGTGAGTGTGGTGTGCGTGTGGTGTGTGTGTGTGAGAGAGTGTGATGTGTGTGTGTGAGAGAGAGAAAGAATGTGGTGTGTGTGATTGAGTGAGAGAGAGTGTGTGTGTGAGTGTGCATGAGTGTTTGTGAGAGAGAGAGTGTGGTGTGTGTGTGTGTGAGAGAGAGTGTGTGAGAGAGAGAGAGAGAGTGTGTGTGTGTGAGAGAGAGAGAGAGTTTGTGTGTGTGTGAGTGAGAGAGAGAGAGTGGTGTGAGAGAGTGTGTGTGTGAGAGTGTGGCGTGTGTGTGAGAGTGTGGTGTGTGTGTGTGAGTGTGTGTGTGTGTGAGAGAGAGGGAGTGTGTGTGTGTGTGTGTGTGAGAGAGAGAGAGAGTGGTGTGAGAGAGTGTGGTGTGTGAGAGTGTGGTGTGTGTGTGTGAGAGAGAGAGTGTGGTGTGTGTCTGTGAGTGAGTGAGAGAGTGTGGTGTGTGTGTGAGAGAGAGAGAGTGTGGTGTGTGAGAGAGTGTGTGTGTGTGAGTGTGCGTGTGTGTTTGTGAGATTGAGAGTGTGGTATGTGAGAGTGTGAGTGTGTGTGTGTGTGTGAGAGTGTGATGTGTGTGTGTGTGTGTGTGTGTGAGAGAGAGAGTGTGGTGTGTGTCTGTGAGTGAGTGAGAGAGTGTGTGTGTGAGTGTGTGTGTGTGTGTTTGTGAGAGAGAGTGTGGTGTGTGAGAGTGGTGTGTGTGTGTGTGTGTGTGTCTCTATGTGTGTGAGTGTGTCTGTGTGTGTGTGTTTGTGTGTGTCTCTGTGTGTGAGTGTGTCTGTGTGTGTGTGTTTGTGTGTGTCTCTGTGTGTGAGTGTGTCTGTGTGTGTATGTCTTTGTGTGTGTGTGTGTGTGTGTGTGTTTGTGTGTGTGTGTGTGTCAGTATATGTGTTTTAGTACATGCATGTCGGTGTTTGCATTAATGTATGTGTGTATCAGTATGTACATGTGAATTGTGTGAGAATGCCAGTATGTGTCAGCGTTGGTCTATGTGTGTGTGTCAGTGTGTGTATCGGTGCGTTCATGTGTATGTCAGTATGAGTCAGTGTGTGTTAATATCAGAATCAGAATCAGATATCATCCTCATATATGGTGAAATTTTTTAACTTTCTGGCAGGTACAATGAAATATATGATAAATAAATATAGAGAAAAAACAGAATTACATTAAGTATATATATATTCCTGTAAGATAGTTAAATTAAAATAAGTAGAGCAAAGCAACAGGAATAATGAAGCAGTAAGGTAGTGCTCATGAGTTCAATGTCCATTTAGAAATCGGATGGCAGAGGGGAAGAGGCTGAGTGTGTGCCTTCAAGCTTCTGTCCCTCCTTCCCGATGGTAACAGAGTGAAGAGGACATGGCCTGGCTGCCTTCCTAACACCGCTCCTTGAAGGTGTCTTTGACACTATGGAGGCTGGTACCCATGATGGAGCTGACTAATTTTACAACTTTCTGCAACTTATTTTGATCTTGTGCAGTAGCCGCCCGCCACCTCCCCCATACCAGACGGTGACGCAGCCAGTCAGAGTGCTCTCCACGGTACATTTGTAGAAGCTTTCAAGTGTGTTAGTTAACAAGCCAAATCTCCTAATGAAATATAGCCACTGTCTTGCCTCCTTCATAGCTGCATCGATATGCTGCATAGATCTGTGGCATTTAAGTATGGCTGTCCAGGCCTGTATAAGAAAACAAGGTATGACTTGCAGAGGGCTATCTCAAAAGCCAAGGAACAACTCCAGGAGAGGTTGGAGGTGACATCAGTTGTACATCAACTCTGGCAGGGTTTGCAGAACATTACTTCCAACAAAGCAAGTTCCAACATCACAAATGGCAGCGATGCTTCACTACCAGATGAGCTCAACACTGTTTATGCTCGCTTTGAAAGGGAGAATGAAACCACAGCTCTGAGGATTCATGGAGCATCCAATGACCCTGTTATCTCCATCTCGGAGGCCAGCGTCAGGCATTTTTTTGAGAGGATAAAGCTTCGCAAAGCAGCAGAGCCTGCTGGAGTATCTAGTAAGGCTCTGTAAACTTGTGCCAACCAGCTGGCGGAAGTATTCAAAGACATTTTATCTCTCACTGCTACAGTCGGAAGTTCCCACCTGCTTCAAAAAGGTTAACAATTACACCAATGACCAAGAAGAGCAGAGGGAGCTGCCTCAATGATTATCATCCTGTGGCGCTCACCTCTTCAGTGATGAAATACTTTCAGAGGTTGGTCATGGCTGGGACCAGTGCCTGTCTCAGGAAGGACCTGGACCCACAATTTGCATATCACCACAATAGGTCTACAGCTGATGTGATCTCAAAGGCTCTCCATGCAGCCTTGGATCACCCCAACAATGCAAATACCCATGTCAGGCTGCTGTTCATCAACTAGAGCTCAGCATTCAACACCATCGTTCCCACAGTCCTGATGGAAAATATGCAGAACCTGGGCTTCCATACCTCCCTCTGCAACTGGATCCTCGACTTCCTAACTCGAAGACCAAAACTGTGCGGATTGGAAATAACATCTCCACCTCACTGACAATTAACACTGGCGCTCCACAGGGCTGTGTGCCTAGCCCACTGCTCTACTCTCTCTAGACCCATGACTGCGTGGCTAGGCATAGCTCAAACAGCATTAATAAATATGCTGATGATATAACCATTGTTGGTAAAATCTCAGGTAGAGATGTGAGGACTTACAGGAGTGAGATATACCAGTTAGTTGAGCGGTGTCACAGCAACAACCTGGCATTCAACGTCAGTAAGACGAAACAGCTGATTGTGGGCTTCAGGAAGGGTAAGACGAAGGAACACCTACCAATCTTCATAGATGGATCAGAAGTGGAGAGTGTGAGCAGCTTCAAGTTCCTGGGTGTCAATATCTCTAAGGATCTAACCTGCTGTATGAGTGTATCAATGTAATCACGAGTATGTCATTAAATGTGTGTAAATGTATGTGCATATCAGTAGGTGTGTGTCAGTGTGTGTATCAGTCTGTATATCACTGTGTGTATCAGTGTGTGTATTAGTCTGTTTATCAATAAATTTATCAGTCTGTGTATTAGTGTGTATGTCATCGTGTGTATGAGTGTGTGTATTAGTGTGTATATCAGTGTGTGGATCAGTGTGTGTTTCAGTGTGTGTTTCAGTATGTATCTCAGTGTGTGTCTCAGTGTGTGTCTCAATGTGTGTATCAGTATGTGTATCAGTGTGTGTTCCAGAGTGTGTTTCAGTGTGTCTCAGTGTGTGTCTGGGTGTGTGTCTCAGTACATGTCTCAGTGTGTATCTCAGTGTGTGGCTCAGTATGTGTCTCAGTGTGTGTTTCAGTGTGTGTCTCGGTGTGTGTATAAGTGTGTGTATCGGTGTGTGTATCAGTGTGTGTCTCATTGTGTGTATTGGTGTGTGTATAAGTGTGTGTATCACTCCCTGTATCAACATTTATTTGTATCAGAAATATATGCTGATGAATATGTGTCACAGCATCACAAAGCTGCCTGAGAGGATGTTGGTCCTGACCTTGTTGAAGTACAACCCACATACCCTGTACACTCACCCCTCTCTAGAACTGGTTCGAGAGCCCCAGAACTATGAAGCCATCTCACTTGTTGCCTCTCCCTTTTGGGTTCTGCTTTTTAAACTCAGCCTTCAAATCCACCTGCATCTTGTTTTCCACTGATATTGTTAGCCCCGAAATGGATCATGGCCCCTGGCAATTCATCTGCCCCTCAGGATATTTTTGCAATGATATCCTTGACCCCAATATTAGAATCTCTGGTAACCATCAATCTGCTAGAGGAACTCAGTGGGTCAAAAGCGCTTGTGGGGGAAAAAAGTTTCCATTATATCAGGTCAAAACCCTGCATCGGTATCCCGAAATGTCAATCCTTCCTCCTCCCACACAGACACTGCTTGACCCATTGACTCCAGGTTCCAGTCAGGCAGATGCTGTGGGGTTGAAGACCCGTCTCTCTGTCGGGTACTGATAAAAGAGCAAGAAGTCCCCAGAACCTCCTGAACCACCCGCCTGTTTTTTATGCCTGTTTGGCAGTCATTCAACCCTTTCTGCCTACACATTTTCTACCACTTCTTGAAACTATCTACCACAGTTCAGAGTGATGTCAGCTCTTGCTGCAGCCCCAAAACCAGACCTTGAACTACTCCAGCAGATACTCCCACACCCGTAAGCTAGGAAGTGTCTCAGAACCTGAATTTGTTAGCTGAGCTCACTGCAGGAGCAGGGACAATTTAAATATATTGTTATTAATCTCCCACTCACAATGACATCTTACTGATTGTCTCCATCTTCTTTCACCCACCAAGTAATGCAGTCACCTGATCCAGAGCTGGGGAGGGAATATGTGCCAGAAGTAGAGTATTTGCTAGAAATGGAAACAAGTGGGAGCGGGAAGGGTTCTGTGTTCAAGAATACTTATGACTGTGAGGCTAAGCACAGCCCCGATGCCATATTTAAGTTTGCTGAGGACACCACTGTTGTTGGCTGAACCAAAGGTGGTGACAAATCAGCATAAAGGAGGGAGATTGAATATCTGGCTGAGTGGTGTCAGAACAACAACCTCTTACTCAATGTCAGCAAGGCCAAGGAGCTGATTATTGACCTCAGGAGGAGGAAACTAGAGGTCCATGAGCCAATTCTCATTGGCGGACCAGATGTGGAGAGGGTCAGAAACTTTAAATTCCTCAATGTTACCATTTCGGAGGGTCAGTCCTGGGTTCAGCATGCAGTGCTATTACAAAGGAAGCAGGGCAGCACCTCTACTTTTGTGGAATTGTGCAAAGATTCAGCAAGTCATCTAAAACTTTGACAAACTTCGATAGATGTGCAGAGGAGAGTATATTGACTGGCTGCACCACAGCCTGGCATAGAAACACCAATGCCCTTGAAGGGAAATGCTTGCAAAAAGTAATGGATACAGCTCAGTTCGTCACAGGTAAAATCTTCCCCATGCGACAACATGGAGCACTGATGCATGAAAGCTGCATCCATCATCCAGCCCAGGACATGCTCTGTTGTCACTGCTGTCATCAGCAATGAGCTACAGGAGCCTCAGGACTCACATAACCAGGTTCAGAAATAGTTACTACCCCACAACCATCAGGCTCTTGAAGCAGAGGGGATAACTTCACTCATTTTACTCACCCCATCATTGAAGTGTTCCCACAGTGTATGGATTTGCTCTCAAGGGTTCTTCACCTCATGTTCTCGATATTTATTGATTATATATTATTGTTTTTCCTCTTTTTTATTTTCGCAGTTTGTTGTCTTTGGCACATTGATGTTTGTCCATCTTGTTGAGTGTGGTCGTTCATTGATTCCGTTGTATTTCATTGTAATTACTATGAATGCCCACAAGAAAATGAATCACAGGGTTGAATATGGTAACATATATGTACTTTGATAATAAATTTATTTCAATCTTTGATCTCTGAACTTTGAAGAATGAATCTCCAGGATGGCATGTTCCCTCCCTCCCAGGGTCAGGGATGCCTCGTATTTAGATGCAGAACATAGACTCACACAGCATAGGAGCATGCCCCTCAATCCAACTGGTCCATACCTGTCCGAACTAGTCCTATTTTCTAGTGTTTGGACTGTCCCCTTGCTGACATTGAGTGACGCCATGGTAGTGTAACGGTTAGCAGAGCACAATTACAGCTCAGGGTGTTCCACAGTTCAGAGTTCAATTCCAGTGCCGTCTGGCAGAAATCTGTATGTCCTCCCTGTGGAATGCATGGGTTTTCACCGAGAGCTCCGGATTCGTCCAAATTCCACAGACACTGTTCTCTGCAGTTTGTGAATCACCCAAAAATTATGCCTTATTATATATTAATATACAGTGGCATGCAAAAGTTTGGGCACCCCTGGTCAAAATTTCTGTTCCTGTGAATAGCTCAGTGAGTAAAAGCTGAACTGATTTCCAAAAGGCATAAAGTTAAAGATGACACATTTCTTTAATATTTTAAGCAAGAAAACTTTTTTTATTTACATCTTTTACAGTTTCAAAATAACAAAAAAGGAAAAGGGCCCGAAGCAAAAGTTTGGGCACTCTGCATGGCTGTACTCAGTAACACCCCCTTTGGTAAGTATCACAACTTGTAAATGCTTTTTGTAGCCAGCTAAGAGTCTTTCAATTCTTGTTTGAGGGATTTCTCTTTCAATATTTTTATTAATTTATATATATATATGAATTCAGGGTATAAGAAAAGATATATATGTCAATACATTAAGCTAAATCGCATATAAAGACTCCTTACCCTATATTCGTACAAGTCAATTAGTTCGTAACATTGAAAAATAATAATTTTATTATATAAAAAAAATCTAACCCACTACCAAGACTGAAGCTGATTAGTAGAAAAAAAAGAAAACAGATTGTTAGTCACCATCTGGGCTTTAACAGCAAATCAAAGGTTTCCAAAATAATTCAGAAAAAGTCTCCACAATGTTTGAAAGTCTTGATTAGATTCAAAGATTGAACATCGAATCTTCTCTAAATTTAAACATCACATCACATCACGTAACCATTGGGCGTGAATAGGAGGGGCCATATCTTTCCATTTAAGCAAAAGCGTCTTTCTGGCCATAAGAGACATAAAAGCCAAAATGTGCAAATCAGATGGCTCCAAAATAATATCCTTTCTTTCAACAACACCAAATAAAGCGGTCAAAGGATTAGGCTTGAAATTTACTTTAAAAAGTATTGAAAAGGTTTGAAATACTTCCTTCCAACATTTTCCAAGACTCGGACATGTCCAAAACATATGAATGAGTGAAGCCTCTCCATTATTACATTTATCACAATACGGCGATATATCTAAATAAAAACGAGACAACTTATCCTTAGTCATATGGGCCCTATGGACCACTTTAAATTGAAGGAGAGAGGGGCGGGCACATAAAAGTGAAGTGTTGACCAATTTTAAAATTTGACTCCAAGTTTCCTCAGAAATTGAAGTCTGTAAATCTTGTTTCCAAGGATTTTTAATTTTATCTAAAGAAACTCTTCTCATTCCCAACAGCATATTATAAATATTAGATATAGATCCATTATAAGAAGAAGAAGAAGAAGAAGAATATCTTTATTGTCATTGTTGTGGAGCAATGAAACACAGTTTAGCAGCTCAACGTTTTGCAGCATGACAAAAAATATATACATAAAATAAACTCTAAAACCTCAGGAGTGCAGTCCAAAATTAATAATATATGGATGGGGGGTGGGGTAGGACTACTGCACACCTGCCATTCCTGGAAGTGCGATGCATTTAGCTGCCGCCGTCTTAGGAGGGGGAAGGAGAAGGGAAGGTGGTGTTATACATTTCACTGCTTGTGGGTAGAAGCTGTTAAGGAGTCTCTTTGTTTTCATCCTTAATGCTCTGTATCTCTTCCAAGAAGGTAAAGGGGAAAACAGGTGATGTCCAGGATGAGTGGGATCCTTTGAAATACAAGTAGCCTTCTTTTGAAGTTTGCCAGTATAAATGTCTCTGAGGGAGGGTAATGTTGTGCTAATAACCCGCTCTGCTACCCTCACCACCTGCTGCAAGTCCTTCCTGTTCTGTTCTGTGCAGCTGGCAAACCACACTGCACAGCAATATGTCAGGAGGCTCTCTATAGCTGTCCGATAGAAGTTGATCAGCAGGTGATGAGGGAGGAGAGCGTGCTTTAGCTTCCTTAGGAAGTAAAGCCTCTTTTGGGGCCTTCCCCACCTGATAAGAGATATGGGCAGTCCAGCTGAGGTCAGCCGAGATGTGGACGCCGAGGAACTTGAAACTCTCTACTCTCTCCACCTCTTTCCCGTATATATATATATATATATATATAGCAGAGTGCTCGACGTGCTTTGATTTCCTGAAGTCTACTATCAGCTCCTTGGTTTTTGTGATGTTCAAGTCCAGGTTATTATGACAACACCATTCTGTCAAATGCTGTAATGCTGTACCTCCTGCCTGTAGGCTGTCTCATCATAGTCTGATATGATACCTATTAGGGTGGTGTTGTCAGCAAATTTGACAATGGTGTTGGTGGAGTGAATGGTAGAGCAGTCATGGGTGAAAAGAGAATAGAGGATGGGGCTGAGAACACACCCCTGTGGTGTACCGGTGTTCAGGATGAGAGTGGATGATGTGTGTTCTCCCATCCTGACACTTTGGGGTCTGTTACTCTGAAAATCCAGTATCCATGAGCACAGTGAACTGCCAAGGCCCAGGTTGCTCAATTTCTGCACCAGTTTGTAGGGGATGACTGTATTAAAAGCTGAGCTGTAGTCCACAAACAGCATTCTTACATAAGTGTTATCCTGATCCAGGTTTGTAAGGGCTGTAAAGGTTCCAGATTAAAAATTACACCTAGTAGATTCTTATCAAGACTTTTAGGAAATGTACTTATTTGAGACCATAAAAAATCTCTTATTTGTAGATATCTAAAAAAATGAGTTTTGGGTAAACTATATTTAGTTGACAATTGTTCAAACAAAAAAAGATGTCCCTCTACAAACAATTCCTGAAAGCATTTAATACCTAATCTATCCCATTCTTTAAAAGCTACATCAATCATAGAGGGTTTCAAAAAACAATTAGAAAAAATGGGACTCGAAAGAGAAAATCTCAATAAGCCAAAATATTTTTGGAATTGTATCCAAATCCTCATAGTGTGTTTAACTACCAGATTATCAGTTAACTTACTCAAAGACAAAGGAAGTGAGGATCCAAGAAGAGAAATAATAGAGAATTTATTAACAGAATTAGCTTCTAAAAAAACCCACATCGGGCAATCCTCACGATTTATATAATATTAACCAAAATGTAAGATTTCTTATATTAACTGCCCAATAATAAAATCTAAAATTTGGCAAGGCTAATCCTCCATTCTTCTTATCTTTCTGAAGATGAATTTTATTTAATCTACAGGTTTGTAGAAGGCTTATTCTTCCATATATGAGAAGATACAATAGAGTCAAGAAAATCAAAAAAAGATTTAGGAATGAAAACCGGCAATGCCTGAAAAAGATACATAAATTTAGGTAACGTATTCATTTTGATAGAGTTTATTCGACTAATTAACGATAATGAAAGAGGTGACCAATTTAATAGTATTCTTTTTACAGGATTCAACAGAGTATGAAAATTTTCTTTAAATAGACACTTATAATTTTTAGTAATTGTTACACCCAAATAAGTAAATTGGTTTCTTACAATCTTAAAAGGAAGGTTAGAATTTACTGGTATCAAATTGTTCAAAGAAAAAAGTTCACTTTTGTGTAGGTTTAATTTATAACCTGAAAACTGGCTAAAACAGGAGAGTAAAGAAAGCATGTGGGGTAATGAAGTCTCAACATTAGAAATAAATAGCAGCAAATCATCAGCGTACAACAAGACTTTATGAATAATGTCGCTCCTTAAAATACCGGTGATATCATTAGATTCTCGAAAAGTAATGGTTAAGGGTTCTAAGGCCAGATCAAAAAGTAAAGGGCTCAACAGACAACCTTGTCTAGTGCCACGTTGAAGCTTAAGTGGTTTAGAGTTATGAGAATTAGTGATAACCCTAGCAGGAGAGACTAAATAAAGTAATTCAATCCATTGAATGAAAACAGATCCAAAATTAAATTTTTCTAAAGTTTTAAATAAATAATTCCATTCAACTCTGTCGAAAGCTTTCTAAGCATCTAGGGATACCACACATTCTGATACCATGTTAGAAGGAGAATAAATAACATTTAATAACGGGCAAATATTAAAGTGAGAATATCGATTTTTGATTAATTCGGTTTGGTTATCAGAAATGACAGATGGTAAAATATTTTCAGTCCTATGGGCCAAAACTTTAGATAAGATCTTAGCGTCAACATTAAGTAAAGAAATTGGTCTATAAGAGGAGCATTCAGTTGAATCCTTATTCGTTTAATCCTTATTCGTTTTAAGAATAAGCAAAATGGAAGCCTCATAAAACGATTGAGGGAGTCTGCCCGATTTAAATGAATCTGAAAAAAATGAACATAAATGAAGTATAAGCAGTGAGGAAAAGGTCTTATAAAATTCTCCAGAAAATTGATCTGGACCCGGAGCTTTCCTCAAATTTAATGAGCGCACAGCCTCAACAATTTTCTCAAAAGAAATAGGTTGTTCCAACAATTTTCTGTTGTCAGCAGAAATTGTAGGAATAGTTATTTGATCTAAAAAATTGTTCATTACAGTATCAGCCTTAGAAGATTCAAAACTATAAAGTTTAGAGTAAAATTCTCTGAAAGTATCATCTATTTCTAAATGATCAGTTGTCCTATCACCATTAGCTTCGCATATTTCTTTAATCTGTTGTTTGGCTCTAAAGGTTTTAATTTGATCAGCCAATAATTTACCTGTTTTATCTCCATGAATGTAAAATTAACTTTTATCTTTTAGGAGTTGGGTTTCAATTGGATAAGTTAAAAGAAGATCATATTTAGTTTTAATTTCAACAGGTCTTTTATATAAATCAGGTTCTGGAGCCAAGGCATACTCTTGATCTAACTGTTTCTGCTGATTGGCTAAATTACTTCTCTCTTAATTAGCTTTCCTCTTAATACTTGCAGTATAAGAAATAATTTGTCCTCTAATATACGCCTTAAAGTCATCCCATCTAATAAGACTAGAAGTCTTCTCTAATGTATTCTCTTCAAAAAAAAAGGTAATTTGTCTCTTCATAAACTTTAAAAAATCTTTATCAGACAACAAAGTTAGATTAAATCGCCAAAATCTATTTTCTCATTGCGGCCAAAAAGTTCTGTTCAAAAGCTTCAAAGGAAGATCTAAACAAGCCTGCTGCATTTTGGAAACAAGTTCTGTGGACTGATGAAGTTAAAAGTAGAACTTATTGGCCACAATGAGCAAAGGTATGTTTGGAGAAAAAAGGGTGCAGAATTTCATGAAATGAATTCCTCTCCAACTGTTAAGCACGGGGGTGGATCGATCGTGCTTTGGGCTTGTGTTGCAGCCAGTGGCATGGGAAAAATTTACTGGTAGAGGGAAGAATGAATTCAATTAAATACCAGCAAATTCTAGAAGCAAACATAACACCGTCTGTAAAAAAGCCAAAGTTGAAAAGAAGATGGCTTCTACAACAGGATAATGAACCTAAACACACCTCAAAATCCACAATGGACTACCTCAAGAGGTGCAAGCTAAGGTTTTGCCACGGCCCTCACAGTCCCCTGACCTAAACATCATTGAGAATCTGTCAATAGACCTCAAAAGAGCAGTGCATGCAAGACGGCCCAAGAATCTCACTGAATTAGAAGCCTTTTGCAAGGAAGAATGGGTGAAAATCCCCCAAACAAGAGTTGAAAGACTCTTAGCTGGCTACAAAGAGCATTTACAAGCTGTGATATTTGCCAAAGGGGGTGTTACTAAGTACTACCATGCAGGGTGCCCAAACTTTTGCTTCGAGCCCTTTTCCTTTTTTGTTATTTTGAAACTGTAAATGATGGAAATAAAATAGTTTTCTTGCTTAAAATATTCAAGGAACGTGTCATCTTTAACTTTATGCATTTCGGAAATCAGTTCATCTTTTACTCACTGAGCTATTCACAGTAACAGAAATTTTGACCGGGGTGCCCAAACATTTACATGGCACTGTATATACATATTTAATATATATAATCACCCACACTCCACATTGTGAGAATATCCCACCCACAATGTGAGGATATTCCACCCATTTTGTGAGAATATCCCACCCACACTGTGAGAAAATCCCACCCACAGTGTGAGAATATCCCACAAACACTGTGAGAATATCTCACCCACACTGTGAGAATGTCCCACCCACACTGTGAGAATATCCCACCCAGACTGTGAGAATATCCTACCACACTGTGAGAATATCTCACCCACAATGTGAGAATATCCCACACACTCTCTGAGAATATCGCACCCACACAGTGAGAATATCCTACACACATTATGAGAATATCGCACCCACACTGTGAGAATATCCCACCCACACTGTGAGAATATCCAACCCACAATGTGAGAGTATCCCGCCCACAATGTGAGAATATCCCACCCACAATGTGAGAGTATCCCGCCCACACTGTGAGAATATCCCACCCACACTGTGAAAATATCCAACCCACACTGAGAATATCCCACCCACAATGTGAGAATATCCCACCCACACTGTGAGAATATTCCACCCACACTGTGAAAATATCCAACCCACACTGTGAGAATATCCCACCCACAATGTGAGAATATCCCACCCACACTGTGAGAATATCCCACACACACTGTGAAAATATCCCACCCACAGTGTGAGAATATCCCACCCACATTGTGAGAATATCCCACCCACATTGTGAGAGTATCCCACCCACATTGTGAGAGTATCCCGACAATAGTGTGCGATTATCCCACACACACTCCACATTGTGGCCGTTCCCACAAATAATAAGTACATCATTTTGAATACTGTTGATGGAGACGACCTACCAGGGACAAGTTGCAGTGGTTGCGTCTCTGGCACCAAGATTTAACCCTCAACTCAGAAGGGAAGGAGGGAAAAGAGGAGAGCAGTAGTGATAGGGGATTCGATTGTTAGGGGGATAGATAAGAGGTTCTGTGGAGAGATCGAGAATCCCGGATGGTCTGTTGCTTCCCTGGTGCCAAGGTCCGCGATATCGCAGATCGAGTTCTCGATATTCTCAAGAGGGAGGGTGAACAGCTGGATGTCGTGGTCCATGTAGGCACCAATGACGTGGGTAGGGAGAGTGAGGAGGTCCTGAAAGGTGAGTTTAGGGAGTTAGGTGCCAAGTTAAAGGACAGGACCTCCAGGATAGCAATCTCAGGATTGCTACCAGTGCCATGTGCAGGTGGGTTTAGAAATAGTAAGATAGTGCAGATCAACACATGGCTGAAGACATGGTGCAGGAGGGAGGGCTTCAGATTAATAGATAATTGGGTAGTTTTCCAGGGAAGGTGGGACCTGTTCCGGCGGGACGGTTTACATCTGAACTGGAGGGGGACAAATACTCTTGCAGGTAGGTTTGCTAGAGAGGCTCCAGTGGATTTAAACTAGATACAAGGAGGGAGGGGAACCAGAGTGTAGGAACAGATGTAGGGGAGAAGGAAAAAAAAGAAAATAGCAAAGTTGTTTGCACCGTTAGTGATAAACAGAGAGTAAGAGGTGGAAAATCTCTTAGATGCATTTATTTTAATGCTAGGAGCATTATAAGAAAGCCGGATAAGCTTAAAGCATGGATTGATACCTGGAAGTATGATGTGGTAGCTATTAGTGAAACATGGTTACAGGAGGGGTGTGATTGGCAACTAAATATTCCTGGATTTAATTGCTTCAGGTGTGATAGAATCAGAGGGACAAGAGGAGGAGGTGTTGCATTGCTTGTCAGAGAAAATATTACAGCGGTGCTCTGGCAGGATAGATTAGAGGGCTCATCTAGGGAGGCTATTTGGGTGGATTTGAGGAATGGGAAAGGTGTAGTAGCACTTATGGGGGTGTATTACAGACCACCAAATGGGGAGCGAGAATTGGAGGAGCAAATTTGTAAGGATATAGCAGATATTTGTAGTACCACAAGGTTGTGATTGTGGGAGATTTTAGTTTTCCACACATAGACTGGGAAGCCCATACTGTAAAAGGGCTGGATGGTTTGGAGTTTGTAAAATGTGTGCAGGATAGTTTTTTGCAGCAATACATAGAGGTACCAACTAGAGAAGAGGCAGTGTTGGATCTCCTGTTAGGGAATGAGATAGGTCAGGTGACGGAGGTTTGTGTTGGGGAGCACTTCGGGTCCAGTGATCACAATGCTATTAGTTTCAATATAATTATGGAGAAGGATAGGTCTGGACCCAGGGTTGAGATTTTTGATTGGAGAAAGGCTAACTTTGAGGAGATACAATATTTTATCTTCGGTATCACGAAGGAGAAGTATATTGAATTGTGTAAGATAAGGGAAACAGGTAGGGAGGTTATGGAAACTATGATGATTAAAGAAGAGGAAGTACTGGCACTTTTAAAGAATATAAAAGTCAATTAGTCTCCGGGTCCTGACAGGATATTCCCTAGGACCTTGAGGGAAGTTAGTGTGGAAATAGCAGGGGCTCTGACAGAAATATTTCAAATGTCATTAGAAACGGGGATGGTGCCGGAGGATTGGCGTATTGCTCATGTTGTTCCATTGTTTAAAAAGGGTTCTAAGAGTAAAACTAGCAATTATCGGCCTGTGAGTTTGACATGAGTGGTGGGTAAATTGATGGAAAGTATTCTTACAGATGGTATATATAATTATCTGGATAGACAGAGTCTGATTAGGAACAGTCAACATGGATTTGTGCGTGGAAGGTCATGTTTGACAAATCCTATTGAATTTTTTGAAGAGGTTACTAGGAAAGCTGACGAGGGTAAAGCGATAGATGTTGTCTATATGGACTTCAGTAAGGCCTTTGACAAGGTTCCACACGGAAGGTTAGTTAGGAAGGTTCAATCGTTAGGTATTAATATTGAAGTAGTAAAATGGATTCAGCAGTGGTTGGATGGGAGACACTAGAGACTAGTGGTGGATAACTGTTTGTCAGATTGGAGGCCAGTGACTAGTGCCTCAGGGATTTGTACTGCATCCAATGTTGTTTGTCATGTACATTAATGATCTGGATGATGGGATGGTAAATTGGATGAGTAAGTATGCAGATGATACTAAGATAGGTGGAGTTGTGAATAATGAAGTAGGTTTTCAAAGCTTACAGATAGATTTAGGCCAGTTAAAAGGGTGGGTTGGAAGATGGCAGATGGAGTTTAATGCTGATAAATGTGAGGTGCTGCATTTTGGTAGGACTAATCAAAATAGGACATACATGGTAAATGGTATTGAAGAATGCAGTGGAACAGAGGGATCTAGGAATAATCCATTTTTAATGACGTTTGAAATATTTCTGTCAGAGCCCCTGCTACTTCCACACTAACTTCCCTCAAGGTCCTAGGAAATATCTTGTCCGGACCCGGAGACTTATCCACTTTTATATTCCTTAAAAGCGCCAGTACTTCCTCTTCTTTAATTGTCATACTTTCCATAACTACCCTTCTTGTTTCCTTTACTTTACACAATTCAATATCCTTCTCCATAGTGAATACCAAAGAAAAGAAATTGTTCAAAATCTGCCCCCATCTCTTTTGGTTCCGCACATAGCCGTCCACTCTGATTCCCTAAGGGACCAATTTTATCCCTCACTATCCTTTTGCTATTAACGTAACTGTAGAAACCCTTTGGATTTATTTTCATCTTACTTGCCAAAGCAGCCTCGTACCTTCTTTCAGCTTTTCTAATGTCTTTCTTAAGATTCTTTTTACATTTTTTATATTCCTCGAGCGCCTCATTAACTCCAAGCTGCCTATATTTATTGAAGATCCCTCTCTTTTTCCCAACCAAGTTTCCAATATCTCCTGAAAACCATGGCTCTCTCAAACTTTTAACTTTTCCTTTCAACCTAACAGGAACATGACCCTCAAAATTTCACCTTCAAGTGACCTCCATTTCTCTATTACATCTTTCCTATAAAACAAATTTTCCCAATCCACTCCTTAAATCCTTTCGCATCTTCTCAAAGTTAGCCTTTCTCCAATCAAAAATCTCAACCCTAGGGCCAGTCCTATCCTTCTCTATAATTACATTGAAACTAATGGTATTGTGATCACTGGACCCGAAGTGCTGGAAAGATGTCAACAAAATAGAGAGAGTACAGAGAAGATTTACTAGAATGTTACCTGGGTTTCATCACCTAAGTTACAGAGAAAGGTTGAACAAGTTGGGTCTTTATTCTTTGGAACGTAGAAGGTTGAGGGGGAACTTAATAGAGGATTTAAAATATGAAGGGGAGTTGATATGGGTAGGCTTTTTCCATTGAGAGTGGGGGAGATTCAAACAAGAGGACATGAGTTGAGAGTTAAAGGGCAAAAGTTTAGGGTTAACATGAGGGGGAACTTCTTTACTCAGAGAGTGGTAGCTGTGTGGAACAAGCTTCCAGCAGAAGTGGTTGAGGCAGGTTCGATGTTGTCGTTTAAAGTTAAATTGGACAGCTATTTGGACAGGAAGGAATGGAGGGTTATGGGCTGAGTGCGGGTCGGTGGGACTAGGTGAGAGTAAGAGTTCGGCAGGGACTAGAAGGGCCGCAATGGCCTGTTTCCGTGCTGTAATTGTTATATGGTTATATGGTTATTATGAGAATATCCTACCCACGCCGTGAGAATATCCCACCCACACTGTGAGAATATCCTAACACTTGAAATTTCATGGGTGCACGTGATTTTGTGCTGCCATCTGATTCTGCTGTTTTATCTCTGGAGGTTCCTGAGCCCAGGGCTGGGAGCATGCACTTCACTGCCTTTCCTTGTGGAAGTCCATGGTAAGCCTGATGACATTGTGGTGCAGAAGGGTGGGACAGAGAAGAGGAGAGCTGTTGTCATTGGAGACTCTATAGTCAGGGGAGCAGACAGGAGATTTTGTGGACGTGAGAAGGACACCCACATGGTTTGTTGCCTCCTGGGTGCCAGGGTCTGGGATGTCTCTGACCGGGTGCACGACATCCTGGTACGAGAGGGGAAACAACCAGAAGTCGTGATACATGTTGGTACCAATGACATAGGCAGGAAGAGGGATGAGATCCTGAAGTGTGAGTTTTGGGAAATAGGCAGAAGGCTGAAGAACAGGCCTCAAGGGTGGCGTTCTCAGGATTGCTGCCAGTGCTATGTGACAGAGATGGTAAGAATTGGAGGAGATGGCAGTTGAATGCGTGGCTGAGGAGTTGGTGCAGGGAGCAGGGTTTTAGATTTTTAGATCATTGGGATCTCTTCTGGGGAAGGTGGGACCTGTACAGATTGGATGGGTTGCACCTGAACTTGAGGGGGAGCAATATGCTTGCAGGTGGGTTTGCTAGCATGGTTCGGGAGGATTTAAACTAATTTGCGAGGGGGATGGGATCCAGAGCGATAGAGCAGTGAAGGAAGTGCATGGAGTAAAGCCAGATCTAACATATAGAGGGGCTTTGAGGAAAGAGAAGCAGAATAAACGGTGTAAAGATAGTAAGGTAGAAGGGCTAAAGTACATGTGCTTAAATGCAAGAAGCATCAGGAACAAAGGTGATGAGCTGAGAGCTTGGATACATACATGGAATTATGATGTAGTGGCCATTACAGAGACTTGGCTGGCACCAGGGCAGGAATGGATTCTCAATATTCCTGGATTTCAGTGCTTTAAAAGGGGTGGGAGGGGGGAAGGGGAGGGGGGTGGCATTACTGGTCAGGGATACTATTACAGCTACAGAAAGGGTGGGTAATGTAGCAGGATCCTCTTTTGAGTCAGTATGGGTGTAAGTCAGGAACAGGAAGAGAGCAGTTACTCTATTGCGAGTATTCTATAGGCCCTCTGGTAGTAGCAGAGATACCAAGGAGCAGATTGGGAGGCAGATTTTGGAAAGGTGCAAAAATAATAGGTCTGTTATCATGGGTGACTTTAACTTCCCTAATATTGGTTGGCACCTGATTAGTTCCAAGGGCTTGGACGGGGCAGAGTTTGTTAAGTGTGTCCAGAACGGATTCCTGTCACAGTATGTTGACAGGCCGACTCGGGGGAATGCCATGCTAGATCTAGTATTAGGTAACGAATCGGGTCAGGTCACAGATCTCTCAGTGGGTGAGCATCTGGGGGACAGTGACCTCCGCTCCCTGGCCTTCAGCATTATCATGGAAAAGGATAGAATCAGAGAGGACAGGAAAACTTTTAATTGGAGAAGGGCAAATTATGAGGCAAATTATAAGACTAGAACCTGTGGGTGTGAATTGGGATGATGTTTTTGCAGGGAAATGTACTATGGACATGTGATCGATGTTTAGGGATCTCTTGCAGGATGTTAGGGATAAATTTGTCCCAGTGAGGGAGATAAAGAATGGTAGGGTGAAGGAACCGTGGATGACAAGTGAGGTGGAAAATCTAGTCAGGTGGAAGAAGGCAGCATACATGAGGTTTAGGAAGCAAGGATCAGATGGGTCTGTTGAGGAATATAGGGTAGCAAGAAAGGAGCTTAAGAAGGGGCTGAGGAGAGCAAGAAGGGGGCATAAGAAGACCTTGGCGAGTCGGGTAAAGGAAAACCCCAAGGCATTCTTCAATTATGTGAAGAACAAAAGGATGACAGGAGTGAAGGCAGGACCGGTTAGAGATAAAGGTGGGAAGATGTGCCTGGAGGCTGTGGAAGTGAACGAGATCCTCAATGAATACTTCTGTTCGATATTCACCAATGAGAGGGAAGTTGATGATGGTGAGGACAATATTAGTGAGGTCGATGTTCTGGAGCATGTTGATATTAAGGGAGAGGAGGTGTTGGACTTGTTAAAATACATTAGGACGGATAAGTCCCCGGGGCTGCTCCACGAGGTGAGGGAAGAGATTGCTGAGCCTCTGGCTAGGATCCTTATGTCCTTGTTGTCTACGGGAATGGTACCGGAGGATTGGAGGGAGGCGAATATTGTCCCCTTGTTCAAAAAAGGTAGTGGGGATAGTCCGGGTAATTATAGACCAGTGAGCCTTACGTCTGTGGTGGGATAACTGTTGGAAAAGATTCTTAGAGATAGGATCTATGGGCATTTAGAAATCATGGTCTGATCAGGGACAGTCAGCATGGCTTTGTGAAGGGCAGATCATGTCTAACAAGCCTGATAGAGTTCTTTGAGGAGATGACCAGGCATATAGATGAGGGTAGTGCAGTGGATGTGATCTATATGCATTTTAGTAAGGCATTTGACAAGGTTCCACACGGTAAGGTTATTCAGAAAGTCAGAAGGCATGGGATCCAGGGAAGTTTAGCCAGATGGATTCAGAATTGGCTTGTCTGCAGAAGGCAGAGGGTCATGGTGGGGGGAGTACATTCAGACTGGAGGATTGTGACCAGTGGTGTCCCACAAGGATCGGTTCTGGGACCTCTACTTTTCATGATTTTTATTAACGACCTGGATGTGGGGGTAGAAGGGTGGGTTGGCAAGTTTGCAGACGACACAAAGGTTGGTGGTGTTGTGGATAGCGTAGAGGATTGTCGAAGATTGCTGAGAGACATTGATAGGCTGCAGAAGTGGGCTGAAAAGTGGCAGATGGAGTTCAATCCGGAGAAGTGTGAGGTGGTACACTTTGGAAGGACAAACTCCAAGGCAGAGTACAAAGTAAATGGCAGGATACTTGGTAGTGTGGAGGAGCAGAGGGATCTGGGGGTACATGTCCACAGATCCCTGAGAGTTGCCTCACACGTGGATAGGGTAGTTAAGAAAGCTTATGGGGTGTTAGCTTTCATAAGTCGAGGGATAGAGTTTAAGAGTCGCGAGGTAACGATGCAGCTCTATAAAACTCTGGTTAGGCCACACTTGGAGTACTCTGTCCAGTTCTGGTCGCCTCATTATAGGAAGGATGTGAAAGCATTGGAAAGGGCACAGGGGAGATTAACCAGGATGCTGCCTGGTTTAGAGAGTATGGATTATGATCAGAGATTAAGGGAGCTAGGGCTTTACTCTCTGGAGAGAAGGAGGATGAGAGGAGATATGATAGAGGTGTACAAGATATTAAGAGGAATTGATTGAGTGGATAGCCAGCGCCTCTTCCCCAGGGCACCACTGCTCAATACAAGGGGACATGGCTTTAAGGTAAGGAGTGGGAAGTTCAAAGGGGATATTAGAGGAAGGTTTTTACTCAGAGAGTGGTTGGTGAGTGGAATGCACTGCCTGAGTCAGTGGTGGAGGCAGATACACTAGTGAAATTTAAGAGACTACTAGACAGGTAAGGGAATTTAAGGTGGGGGGTTAAATGGGAGGTAGGGTTTGAGCGTCGGCAAAACAATGTGGGCCGAAGGACCTGTACTGTGCTGTACTATTCTATAATCTGTGTTCTATATTCTATGTTCTATTGTGGTCTGAACCCACCAAAATCAACAGCGTTCCTCTCTCGTCATACTTCAATCTCATTAAGCTGCCTTCACTGTCACCCTTCGTCCACTTCCTTCAGAATTATCTGACTCCACTATCACCAGCAAGTCCTAGGGTCTTGCAGCTTAGAAATACATCCCCCCACCCAGCCTTTTACCCCACACTGACTATCAACCAAATGTTTACACTGATCTATGCTCACGCCACATTGCCAAGCACCCTCACCAGATTCTACCACTGATGCACACACTAGGAGTTATTGATTTACCAATCAGCCCAACTTTAGGATGTAGGAAAAACCAGAGCACCCTAGGGATATCCCACTGATCAGAGGGAGAATGAGCAAGCTCCAGCCCAGACGTCCAAATGGACCCTGGTGCAGCACCACAGTGGTCTCCCCATTGAGGAGTAGCGTGAAGAAGCCGCAGAGTGATAAGGGACAATATTTCTACAGATGTACGGCAGAGAGCATTCTAACTGCTTACATTGCAGTCTGGTAGGTTAGTCCAATGCAGAGGATCACAAGAGGCTGCAGGAGTTATATATTCAGCCAGTTCCATCACAGGCACAAACCTCCCCGCCCCAGAGGACACCTTCAAGACTTGGTGTCTCAAGATTTGGCACATGACCACCATCAGGGAGGAGGTATAGGAGACTGAAGACTCATACTGCATATTTTTGGAACCACTTCTTCCCCTCCACCATCAGATTTCTGAACAGTCCATGAACCCATGAACACTACCTCATTATTCGTCTTTTGCTCTATTTATTTTATTTACAATGTTTGTAATGTTTATGCGTTATACTGTAAAGCTGCATCAAAACTAGAAATTTCACAACATATGTCAGTGATAATAAATTTTGATTCAGATTTTGGTTGCAGCCTTTCTCCTCTCAGCACTAAACCAGAAATATGGAGCCCAAACTTCCCCAGAGAAGGCCACAGGATTCGGGAGAAAGTTATGCACGGTTTTATCTCCAGCTCTCACAGTGAAATTCACTCTGTGAGCTCCTCACAGAAAGTCCAACTTTATACTTCCAAAGAAAGCAGAAGTTTGTCTAAAAATATGAAAGTGAAGTGGCTTTTTGTCAATGTGAACACAAGCCCGCAGTGAGTGTAATTAGAAGCCACGCAGAGTTCAAAGGGTCTACGGTACAGGGTTCTTTGATGCCTCTGCGGGGTGGGTGTGCACATTGCCCCCTGTCACCCTGACGTGTATCGTAATCAGCAGCCAGCCCAGTGCTGACTAAACAGGAGCAAAAATACTGCAGAAGCTGGAAACCCAAAATAAAAACAGAGACATGGCAGGAACCTTCAGCATGTAAGGCAGCATCTATGGAGAGGGAATCAGTGCCAATACTTCAGGTAGAAAACCAGTTGTCAGATCAGCCTTGAGCTACTGCAGGCACACAAGGGATTCTGCAGGTGCTGGAAATCTTGAGACACACACACACAAAATGCTGGATCAACTCAGCAGGTCAGGCAGCATCTATGGAGTAATAAAAAGTTTCAGCCCATAACGAGTACTGTTCATTTCCCTCCATAGATGCTGCCTAACCTGCAGGCACTATATTGCATGTGCAGCTACCTTGTATGATTGGATGGTTTATGTCCATCAGATAGGGAGTGGATTGAGACGCAGAGCAGAGAGAAACTAGAACGGAAAATAACAAACTAATTGGGATGTGCCAAGAGGAGGACTTTCTAACATGGAATCAATGCGCTGGTTGATGAGAGGTGAGGAGCTAATTGTGGGCTTACTTTGCAGATGCGTCTGAGTAGAGAGGTTCAAATGTTGCCAGTTACACAGTAGCAGTATACTGTACCACTCACAGTAAAAACAAAATGCTGGAAGAACTCAGCAGGTTGGGCAGCACCTGTGGAGGTAGAGGTCACAGTCTGGGTCAAGGACCTACATCGCAAGTGACCAGGATGCTGCGTGGCTGCTAAATTCCTGCAGCAGTTTGAATTTTTTTTTGCATCAGATTGCAGCATGTGCAGTCTCTTGTGTCTCCATTGCACCATCTCCAGGAGGCTTTGCAGCAGCTCACCAAGGCTCTTTAGACAGCACCTTCCAATCCCACCACCTCTGCCAGCTAGAACTAGGGCAGCAAAAGCCTGGGGCCATTAGACCTTGGAAGTTCCCCTCCGTACACCTTCCTGACTTGGAAAGATATTCTCATTCCTTAACTGTTGTTGGAAATCTCTCCTTAGTAGTGTCAAAGAGATTCTGCAGATGTTGGAAATCCAGAGCAAAATATACAAAATACTGGAGGACCTCTGCAGGTCGGGCAGTGTCTATGAAGGGAAATGAATAGTCCATGTTTAGGGCCAAAACAATGCTGAAGCATCTGGGCCCAAAATGCTGACTTTCATTTCCCTCCATAGATGCTTCCCGTCCCACTGAGTACCTCCAGCATTCTGTGTGTGTCTTGCTCCCTCACAACATTGTGGGTATCCACACCTCAACCGCAGCAGCTCACCACCACCACAAGGGAAACCGGGGGTGGGCAATTAAGTTTGTGGAAAGGAGCTGTGATATGCTGTGAGAGGAGACCAGAACCTGCTGGACACATTATATTTATTGGCCACACATCAATGATTGTAACAGGGCAGTTCATGTCTCATTAGGGTGTTCACAATGGGCGGGGTCAGTGGAAGGGACCACTCTAACACCGTACTCAGGAAGACAACAAATCTGTCCATCTGTAATCCATCAGGTTGGCCAAGTGGTCTCACGTGTGGCACTTAGTCTTTACTGGAGCTGTGGGATCGAATATCACTCTGGATATAGCCCAGATGGACATTCATGGTTCACGCTTTGTGGAGCCTGTGTGTCAGCCTGCACCTCTTCCAAGGATACCTTCAGAAAGGCGGGGAGGGACATGGGATGGAAGAGCTGGGGTGTGTGGGATGGCGGAGATTGCTAGAGTGGGAGTGAGAGATGGGAGGGATGCAGGCAAGTTGGCAGGGGATGGGGATGAGTGAATTGAAGAAGTCAGGGGTGGAACGGAAAGGAGTTGGAGGGTGAGAAGCAGGGGACGGGTTGTGGGATGGGATGTGGTTGATCAGGATGTGCAATGGGAGTGGGTGTGGTATGGTAGAGGAGGGATTGATGGGAGGGAGTTGGGTATGGAAGGGGAGGGTTGAGGTTGTACAATGGCAGGGTTATGGGAAGGCAGAGGTGTGGGTGTGGGAAGAGAAGGGTAGAAACTGTAAAAACACAGGGCCTTCCATCCCCTGTGCAAACACAGGACCTTCCATCACCCGCACAGACACTGGGCATTCTGCCAACAGTACAAACACAGGATCTTCCATCCCCCTGTACAAACACAGGACCCTCCATTCCCCTGTACAAACACAGGACCTTCCATCCCCCTGTACAAACACAGGACATTCCATACCCTGTACAAACACAGGACATTCCATATCCTGTACAAACACTGAATATTCCATCACCTTTTCAAACACTGGACCTTCCATCACCTGTACAAACACTAGACCTTCCGTCACCTGTACAAACACTGGACCTTCCGTCACCTGTACAAGCACTGGACATTCCACACCCTGTACAAACACTGAATATTCCATCACCTTTTCAAACACTGAATATTCCATCACCTGTACAAACACTGGACCTTCCGTCATCTGTACAAGCACTGGACATTCCATACCCTGTGAAAACACTGGACCTTCCATCGTTTGTACAAACACAGGCATTCTGTCACCTGTACAAACACTGGACCTTCCATCATTTGTACAAACACAGGACATTCTGTCACCTGTACAAACACTGGACATTCCTTCACCTGTACAAACACTGAACATTCCATACCCTGTACAAACACTGGACCTTCCATCACCTGTACAAAAAACTGGACATTCCATCTCCTGTACAAACACTGGACATTCCAACACCTGTACAAAAAACTGGACATTCCATCTCCTGTACAAACACTGGACATTCCATCACCTGTACAACACTGGACATTCCAACACCTGTACAAACACTGGACATTCCATCTTCTGTACAAACACTGGACCTTCCAGCCTCCTGTACATACACTGCACTTGCCATCACCCTGCAGAAACATAGGTCCTTTCCTAATTCCTATACAAAAACAGGACATTGCTATCTGCTATGCAAACACATTACCTTTCATGCACATATACAAATATAGAACTTTCTATGCTCCTCTTCAAACACAGGACATTCCAATCACCTGTATAAATACAGAACATTTCTTTGTCCTGTACAAATATAAGAACTTGCTATCTACTTTGCCAAAACCAGACCTTTCATGCACCTGTATAATCACAGGAACTTCCACCTACAATACCTTCCCTCCCTCCTGTGCAAACACAGGACTATCTGTAATGCATTGCAGACACAGGACCTTCCATCCCTCCTATACAATCACAAGCCTTACATCCTACTGGGCCTTCACTACTATACAAACACAAGTCCCTACATCCTACTGGGCCTTCCCTCCTATACAAACACAAGCTTTATATCCTACTGGGCCTTCCCTCCTATACAAACACAAGTCCCTACATCCTACTGGGCCTTCCCTCCTATACAAACACAAGCATTATATCCTACTGGGCCTTCCCTCCTATACAAACACAAGCCTTACATCCTACTGGGCCTTCCCTCAAACATGTAACCCCTCCGGCCACCCTCAGAGTTTCTCGGCTCGCTGTTGTCTAGGGAAACAGCCCTCGGCCCCGCCAAACTGGGTAATTAGTTTGTGTGGATGCTGTGTGATGTACCCCACCCCGCCCAAATAACAGACAATACACCAGATATGATTAAACAGTTTATAGATATTACTGGAACTATATAATTAATAGAGAATAAAATATAAAAGGAAAATAAAAGGCGCCACACTTATCAAAGTTCAATCTCTTCGTGCACAAACAGCACAAACAGAAGAAGACCCTTCTTCACCCTGCGACCCCTCGGACCACCTCGACCGGCTGCCTGGGACCAACGATGGTGGTCGACCAGACGCCCCACACGAGTCCGTCTCAGTCTCCTCGCCGAACGCCCTCCTCGGGGTCCGACCCCGTTAGTGGTCATCACAGCACCTGGTCCATCCTCTGTCTCTCTCTCTCCTGCCTTCTGCCCCAAAACCCCACGCATACAATATCTTACAGATACACCAAAAACATAACAACTATCCCAATTGGTTCATAACATCTTCTTATCAGTAACGTGATTCAACAACTTGCTATCGGGAGGACTTTCTCAGTGTTTAACATAACAAAGAAGCATTCCCAAGTATAACATAACAAAGAAGCCATTTTAATTAGCCTACACAGTAACATAAAAGACGAAACCCCCTTACACTCTCTCCCCACCAAATAAAGTCATGTCCTCATGACTTCTAAATAACTTGCCAACCAGTCCTGCAGACTCACAACACACACATACACAGATACACACAGTGACAGTGCTCCCCAAACAGTGGACCTTACACCCGTCCCACAGGCACTACATAGGCCAACCTATCCAGGAGCTCCTTAACCCTCCGAGACCTCTGTACCCCTCACCTAAACCCAAAAGGCTCAGACACTACTAGGGATACCTCGGGCCTGCTTGCCAACTCCTCTCTCACTCAGTCCACCATTACAGCTCAGAGACCCCTGTCGTGTCCGGGGTCCCGCTTCTTCTCCTTCCTGATCCTGCCGTAACTCAGACTGCCCATAGCTAGCCCTCCCCACCACACCTGACTCAGTGGGAGAAGGGCCAAAGGTCTCTTCCTCAATCACGGGGAAGTTAGCAAAAGGCAGCATGTACCACATGTCCAGCACATCATCCTTCAAATCCGTATTCTTCCTCATTCCCTCAATCGGTAGCTGCTGTATAAGTTTCTCCAAACTGAAACGTCTAGCCAGGGCTACCCCTTCAGCCTCCTGCAGTCCAGGCGTCAGCTTCTTCGGGGACATCCTTACATCCTACTGGGCCTTCCCTCCTATACAAACACAAGCCTTACATCCTAATGGGCCTTCCCTCCTATACAAACACATGGCCCTACATCCTACTGGGCCTTCCATAAGACCATAAGACCATAAGACAAAGGAGCAGAAGTAGGCCATTCGGCCCATCGAGTCTGCTCCGCCATTTTATCATGAGCTGATCCATTTTCTCCTATTTAGTCCCACTCCCCTGCCTTCTCACCATAACCTTTGATGCCCTGGCTACTCAGATACCCTTCAATCTCTGCCTTAAATACACCCAATGACTTGGCCTCCACTGCTGCCCGTGGCAACAAATTCCATAGATTCACCACCCTCTGACTAAAAAAATTTCTTAGCATTTCTGTTCTGGAAGGGCGCCCTTCAATCCTTAAGTCATGCCCTCTCGTACTAGACTCCCCCATCATGGGAAACAACTTTGCCACATCCACTCTGTCCATGCCTTTCAACATTCGAAATGTTTCTATGAGGTCTCCCCTCATTCTCCTAAACTCCAAGGAATACAGTCCAAGAGCGGACAAACGTTCCTCATATGTTAACCCTCTCATTCCCGGAATCATTCTAGTGAGTCTTCTCTGTACCCTCTCCAACGTCAGCACATCCTTTCTTAAATAAGGAGACCAAAACTGCCCACAGTACTCCAAGTGAGGTCTCACCAGCGCCTTATAGAGCCTCAACATCACATTCCTGCTCCTATACTCTATTCCTCTAGAAATGAATGCCAACATTGCATTTGCCTTCTTCACTACTGACTCAACCTGGAGGTTAACGTTAAGGGTATCCTGTACAGGGACTCCCAAGTCCCGTTGCATCTCAGAACTTTTAATTCTTTCCCCATTTAAATAATAGTCTGCCCGTTTATTTTTTCTGCCAAAGTGCATAACCATACACTTTCCAACATTGTACTTCATATGCCACTTCTCTGCCCATTCTTCCAATCTATCCAAGTCTCTCTGCAGACTCTCCATTCCCTCAGCACTACCGGCCCCTCCACCTATCTTCGTATTGTTAGCAAACTTAGCCACAAAGCCATCTATTCCATAATCTAAATCGTTGATGTACAATGTAAAAAGAAGCGGCCCCAACACTGATCCCTGTGGAACACCACTGGTAACCGGCAGCCAACCAGAATAGGATCTCTTTATTCTCACTCTCTGTTTCCTGCCAATCAGCCAACGCTCTATCCATGTATGTAACTTTCCCGTAATTCCATGGGCTCTTATCTTGTTAAGTAGCCTCATGTGTGGCACCTTGTCAAAGGCCTTCTGAAAATCCAAATATACAACATCCACTGCATCTCCTTTGTCTAGCCTACTGGTAATTTCCTCAAAAAATTGTAATAGGTTTGTCAGGCAGGATTTTCCTTTAAGGTATCCATGCTGAGTTCTGCCTATCTTGTCATATGCCTCCAGGTACTCCGTAACCTCATCCTTGACAATCGACTCCAACAACTTCCCAACCACGGATGTCAAGCTAACAGGTCTATAATTTCCTTTTTGCTTCCTTGCCCCCTTCTTAAATAGCGGAGTGACATTTGCAATCTTCCAGTCCTCCGGAACCATGCCAGAATCTATCGACTTTTGAAAGATCATCGCTAATGCCTCCGCAATCTCCACAGCTACTTCCTTCAGAACACGAGGGTGCATTCCATCTGGTCCAGGAGATTTATCTACCTTTAGCCTGTTCAGCTTCCTGAGTACTTCCTCTGTCGTAATTGTGACTGCGCACACTTCTTTTCCCTGCCACCCTTGAGTGTCCAGTATACTGCTGTCATCCTCAGTGAAGACTGATGCAAAATACTTGTTCAGTTCCTCTGCCATCTCCTCATCTCCCATTACAATTTCTCCAGCATCATTTTCTATCAGTCCTATATCTACTCTCACCTGTCTTTTACTCTTTATATACTTGAAAAAGCTTTTAGTATCCTCTTCGATATTATTTGCTAGCTTCCTTTCATAGTTAATCTTTTCTCTCTTAATGACCTTCTTGGTTTCCTTTTGTAAGGTTTTAAAAACTTCCCAATCCTCTCTCTTCCCACTAATTTTTGCTTCCTTGTATGCCCTCTCTTTTGCTTTAACTTTGGCTTTGACTTCTCTTGTCAACCACGGTTGCATCCTTTTTCCACTCGAAAATTTCTTCTTTTTTGGAATATACCTGTGTTGCACATTCCTCATTTCTCGCATAAACTCCAGCCACTGCTGCTCTGCTGTCCTTCCCGCCAGTGTTTCTTTCCAGTCAACTTTGGCCAGTTCCTCTCTCATGCCACTGTAATTTCATTTACTCCACTGTAATACCGACACATCAGATTTTGGCTTCTCTTTTTCTAATTTCACAGTGAACTCAATCATGTTATGATCACTGCCTCCTAAGGATTCTTTCACCTCAATCTCTCTAATCACCTCCGGTTCATTACACAATACCCAATCCAGTACAGCCGATCCCCTAGTGGGCTCAACAACAAGCTGTTCTAAAAAGCTATCTCGCAGACATTCTACAAATTCTCTCTCTTGAGATCCAGTGCTGACCTGATTTTCCCAATCTACTCGCATGTTAAAATCCCCCACAATTATCATAACACTGCCCTTCTGACAAGCCTTTTCTATTTCCTGTTGTAATTTGTAGTCCACATCCCTGCAGCTGTTTGGAGGCCTATAAATAACTGCCATCAGGGTCCTTTTACCCCTGCTATTTCTTAGCTCAAACCATAAAGATTCTGCCCCTTCCGATCCTATATCACCTCTTTCTAATGATTTAATATCATTTTTTACCAATAAAGCCACACCTCCCCCTCTGCCTACCTTCCTATCCTTCTGATACACCGTGTATCCTTGGACATTCAGCTCCCAGAGACATGCATCCTTTAGCCAGGACTCAGTGATGGCCACAATATCATACCTGTCAATCTGTAGCTGTACAACAAGATCATCCACCTTATTCCTTATGCTGCGTGCATTTAAGTACAACACCTTAAGACCAGTATTTGATACTTTTTGCTTTGATTTCACTGCAACTTTATTGCACTGCAACTCATCTCAATGGCTACAAATTTGCCCCATCACCTGCCTGTCTTTCCTGACATCTTTACTGCTCACTATCTTAGATTTATTTCTGTTTTCCCCTTCCTCCGCTCTATCATTCCGGTTCCCATCCCCGTGCCAAATTAGTTTAAACCCTCCCTAACAGCTCTATTAAACTTTCCCGCCAGGATATTGGTCCCCTTTGGGTTCAGGTGTAACCTGTCCTTTTTGAACAGGTCATACTTCCCCCAGAATAGATCCCAATTATCCAAGAATCTGAAGCCCTGCCCCCTACACCAGTCTCTCAGCCACGCATTCATCTGCCTGATCCGACTACTCTTGCCCTCGCTAGCACGTGGCACAGGTAGTAATCCCGAGATTACTACCCTGGAGGTCCTGCTTCTCAGCTTCCTTCCTAACTCCTGGAAATCTCTCTTCAGGACCTCCTCCTTTGTCCTATCTATGTCATTGGTACCAACATGTACCAAAACAACTGGCTGCTCACCCTCCCCCTTCAGAATATTCAGGACCTGATCCGAGACATCCGGTACCCTGGCACCTGGGAGGCAACACACCATGCGGGTATCTCTATCAGGCTCACAGAATCTCCTGTCCATTCCCCTGACTATGGAATCCCCCACGACTACCGCATTTCTCTTCTCCCTCCTTCTCTCCTGCACAACAGCGCCAGGCTCAGTGCCAGACACCGTGGGCGTCCCCCGTCAGGTCATCCCCCTCAACAGCATCCAGAACAAGATATTTGTTGCTGAGGGGGACAGCCACAGGGGTGCTCTCCACTATCGGGGCATTTCCCTTCCCTCTCTTGACAGTGACCCAGTTTTCTGACCCCTGTAGCCTAGGGATGACTACCTCCCTGTAGCTCCTGTCTATCACCTCTTCACTTTCCCTGATAAGCAGTAGGTCATCAAGCTGCAGCTCCAGATTCCTAACACGGTCTCTGAGGAGCTGCATCTCGGTGCACCTGGCACAGATGCGGCCATCAGGGAGGCTGGAAGTCTCCCAGGATTCCCACATCTGACACCCTGAACAAAGCACTAACCCTGCAGGCATGCTATCTAATTCTACAGGAATGAAACAGGAAAAATAAATGTACTCCCCCTCCCCCTCCAACTTTCAAATCCCTTACTCACTCTTCTTTCAGTTAGTCCTGATGAAGGGTCTTGGCCTGAAACGTCGACTGCACCTCTTCCTAGAGATGCTGCCTGGCCTGCTGCATTCACCAGCAACTTTTATGTGTGTTGCTTGAATTTCCAGCATCTGCAGAATTCCTGTTGTTTGCGTAAATAAATGTACTCACCTACTTACCTCGCCAAACAGACGAACTTTTTAAACCGTTAGCTCGTACCGTTAGCTGTGAGAGTCCTGCTGTTCCTGTCTCTCCGGGCCGATTCGCGAAGGAGGTGGGGGAGAAAAAAAAGAGTTGGCGCTTCGCTCTCGCCTCTTCCCATTTACCGCCGAAGCCCGTTGAAGCAAAAGCCCTACACTCTGCTACCACTCACTCCACTGCCCGCTCCGACAGCTGCCCGCTGTATAGGGTGGTCCCCTTTGTAAACTCTCCGCGCGGTCCTGCTGACGTCACACGCCTGCGCAGTCTCGCCCTTCTTGCACTGGAAGTTTTAAAAAAAACTGCCTTCCTTCAGAATTCAGCTCCCACGATGCTCTGTAGTCCCGATCCAAAGGAAAGCCGTTGGTAGCAAACCTGCCTATTTAAACTCTCCGCGCGGTCCTGCTGACGTCACGCGCCTGCGCAGTCTCGCCCTTCTTGCACTCGAAGAAGTTTTTAAAAAAAACTGCCTTCCTTCAGAATTCAGCTCCCACGACGCTCTGTAGTCCCGATCCAAAGGATCCTATAAAAACACAAGGCCTTACATCCTACCCCGCCTTCCCTCCTATACGAACACAAGGCCTTACATCCTACTGGGCCTTCCCTCCTATTCATACACAAGCCTTACATCCTACTGGGCCTTCCCTCCTATACAAACACAAGGCCTTATATCCTACCGGGCTTTCCCTCCCATACAAACACAAGGCCTTACATCCTACTGGGCCTTCCCTCCTATACAAACACAAGTCCCTACATCCTACTGGGCCTTCCCTCCTCTACATATACAAGCCTTACATCCTACTGGGCCTTCCTTCCTATACAAACACAAGGCCTTACATCCTACTGGGCCTTCCCTCCTATTCATACACAAGCCTTACATCCTACTGGGCCTTCCCTCCTATACAAACACAAGGCCTTACATCCTACTGGGCCTTCCCTCCTATACAAACACAAGGCCTTACATCCTACTGGGCCTTCCCTCCTATTCATACACAAGCCTTACATCCTACTGGGCCTTCCCTCCTATACAAACACAAGGTCTTACATCCTACCGGGCTTTCCCTCCCATACAAACACAAGGCCTTACATCTTACTGGGCCTTCCCTCCTCATTACTCTTCACGAACTGAACAGCAGTATCAGGAAAGGTAGAGGCAGGGGTGCCTGCTTCATGATTAACTCATCATGGTGCACAGATGCGGTGTTTCTGCCTCTGTCCTGCTCTCCTGACCTGGAACATTTAGCTGTCAAGTGTCCTCCAGTTTATCTGCCAAGAGAGTTTTCCAGCATTATCCCTGGCCAATGTCAGGCAGGCACTGGAGGAGCTGAGCACCATGATAAGCAGTCATAAGACAGCACACCCTGATGCCTTCCTGATTATTGTAGGGGACTTCAATCAGGCCAACTTGAGAAAGTCTCCGACTAACTCCGACCAAAATGTCGCCTGTGGAACCAGAGAAGCCAACTAACTTGTCCACTGTTACACCACCATCAAGAGTACCGACCACGCCACCCCAAGCCTACACTTTGGCAAGTCAGATCACCTGGCTATACTTCTCCAAGTGTACAGGCAGAGACTGAGGACTGCAAAACTTTGGTCAAGGGAGGCATAGCAGTGCTTATAGGATGCTTTGAATTGGTGGACTGGACAATATTCGAGCAGTCAATTTCAGATCTGAGTGTATATGCCACAGTTGTTACTGACTTCATCAAGACTTGTGTAGGATGAGTGTGCACCTTAGACAACATATCAGACACACCCAATCCAAATGCCATGGATTAACAATGAAATTTATAGTCTGCTGATGGTTAGATCTGTGGCGTTCAAGACAGTGATCTAGAACTCTACAAAAAGTCCAGGTATGACCTACAGTGAAGAGTGAAGAAGTTATTTTAAGAGTAAAGTTATAGACGGAATTGGATGAATGTCTTCTCTGGTGGGGTTTGCAGGCCATGACTTCCTACGAGGCAACACCTAACTTCATAAATAGCTGTGATGCTTCACTCCCAGGTAAGCTTAATGTTTTTATGTAAGCTTTGAAAGGGAGAATAAAACTATACCTGTGCAAATCCCTGCAGCTTCTGGCGACACTGTCTCATCCGAACACCTTTCAAGAGGGTAAACCCTCACAAAGCATCAGGACCTGATTGTGTACTGATTAGGCACTGAGAATCTGTGCCAACCAACTGGACAGAGTGTCTAGGATATCTTAAAAATCTCACTGCTGCAGTCAGGGTTCCTATCTGCTTCAAAATAGTACCAATTATATCCACACCCAAGAAGTGTAGGTTGAGCTGCCCATTTGCACTCGCATCCACTGTGATGAAGTGCTTTAAGAGATTGATCATAGCTAGAATTAATTCTTGTCTAATCAAGGACCTGGACCTGCTGCCATTTGCCTACTGCCACAACAGGTCAACAGCAGATACAATTTCGCTGGCTTCCCCTTGGCCTTGCACCACTTGGACATCACCAATACCTACATCAGTTGCTATTTATTGATTACAATTCAGCGTTAAACACAGACATCCTGCTGGTACTAATCAATAAGCTTCAAAACCTGAACCTCTGTACCTCCCTCTGCAACTGGGACTTTGACTTCCTCATCAAGAGACTTGTGACGGGGTCCTGAATTACCCCTGTGCTCGATTACCCCTAAAAGAGAGAGAGAGAGTTATTTAACATCAATATCTTGTTTTGAAGAGAGAGAGGGATGAAGATTAACTGTTGGACTGTCACTTTAAGGCACTGGAAGTAATTTTTGGATTTCTGCTGAGTTGGAGAGAGAGATGGCACCAAGCAGCTCGTAAGTTGCTATGGTAACCGAGGGCGGTTATTTGATGGACAATCAATGTTATGATTTTCGGCAGCGTGCTGATACTTCCTAAGGACATGGCATGCTTGTACATTTCGTACACAAAAGAAGGAGGAGTTATTTGAGTGACAGTTGGTGCTCAGCACGGGAAGATAAAATAGGAGGTCAGATCATACAGACCTCAGACACATGTTTGGGATACTGAATGAGCTTTGTTGTGCCCGCAGAAAAAGTGGGTTTTTGGAGGATCGATCAGCGGCTCTTGCAGTGAAAAGGAAAAGCAGTGACTGGTGGAGAGTTGTCCATGTGTCCACCTTAGGCTGGGTGATAGATCCACCACAGAAAACCAGTCCCCTTTGTTGAAGTCACAGTCGGTGACTTTTAAAGAATTTTGGAGGACAACGAGAAGATTGACGGCATCAGCTCACCTGAAGACTCAAATCTCTCCCTCTCTCTCTCTCCATCACTACTCAACTCAGACCCACGAACTGAACTGAACTGAACTTTACTCATCATCATAAGACTGTATCTTTTTACCCCTAGACTTAAAGAAGCTTGGTTTTTCACATATTTCCACACTTACTGATTTACTTACTTATATATATAAAATCATTGCTAACCTGTTTGATTTATCTACATTTATATTACTGTATTGCGCAGTTACTAATAAATATTATTAGTTTATAGCAATACTGGACTCCAAGGTGTTTTCTATCTTCTATCTTTATTCCCATCACGGGGTACGTGACAGACCACAGTCAGTGTGGATCAGAAGTAACATTCCCTCCTTGGTGACAGTCAACACCGGTGCACCTCAAGGATGTGTGCTTAGTCCACTGCCCTACTGTCACTACATTTCATGATTTGGTGGCTAGGCACAGCACAAACACCATGTATAAATTCACCAATGACACAACTGTTGTCAGCAGAAACTCAGATGATGACAAGAAGGCACACAGGAATGAGACAGATTGGTTGGTTGAGTGGTGTCACAACAACAACCTTGCACTCGACATCAGTAAGAACAAGATTGTGGACTTTAAGAAGGGGAAGTCTCGGGACACACACCAGTCCTTATTAAGGGATCAGCAGTGGGAAGTTCCTGGGAGTCAACAACACTGACAATCTATCCTGGGCCCAACAAATTGATGCATTTACAAAGAGAACACACCAGAAGCTATATCTCATGAGGAGTTTGGGGAGATTCAGTATGTCACCAAAGACTGTCACAAATTTTTGCAGATGTACCATGAAGAGCGCTCTGACTGGTTGCATCACTGTCTGGTATGGAGGGGCCACTGCACAAGATCAGAAAGTTGTAAACTCAGCCAGCTCCATCATGGGCACTAGCCTCCCCAGCATCCAGAATATCTTCAAAAGGCCATGGCTCAAGGAGGCAGCATCCATCATTAAGGATCCCCATCACCCAGGGCATGCCCTCTTTAGAATCAGAATCAGGTTTAATATCACCAGCATAAATTTGTTGTTTTGCAGCAACGGTAAAGTGCAAAAAATATAAATTACAATAAGAAATATGTATATAAAATTAAATTAAATAAGTAGTACAAAAAGCAAGCAAAGAATATAGTGAGTTGTGTTTGTACATGGATTATCTGTTCAGAAATCTGAAGACGAAGTGGAAGAAGCTATTCTGAAAGTGTTGAGTATGTGTCTTTAGGCTGTTGTACCTCCTCCTCGATGGCAGCAATGAGAAGAGGGCGTGTCCTGTGGCATACTTATTCAGATTTGAAGATGAATCCCTGAATATTGTCCAGTCCACCTATTCAAAGTAGTCCTGTAAGAGCTCCTCCGCCTCCCTTGTCCATACCCTCATGGTCCTCACCATCAGTGCTACGGTCCTCAGACTCTGCCCGTACACTGGAAGTAAAAGTACAGCCAGGTGATCAAATTTCCAAAGTGTGGCCATGGGTTTGAACGGTAAGCATTCCTGATGGTGGTGTAACTGTGTTGCCTGTTCTGGTCTCTGGCTTCTCATTGCTACCATCAGTTAGGAGGAACAAGAGCTTGAAGAAACACACAACATTTTAGGACAGCTTCTTCCCTAGTGCCATCAGATTTCTGAATGGGTAATGAACCCATGGATACTACCTTGTTATTTCTGCTCTCTCCTTCTTTGCACTGTTTCTTTAATTTGAAGTCCACAGTCAATTCCTTGGTCTTCATGATGTTGAGTACAATTTCTCCAATGGCTTGAGGTCATCACAGCAAGATTATGGAAAGTTAAGGATCAGTCCCTGAGTTCTGTGCGAGGTTTAAGATGTCGATCTTCAACACCTTTCTCCTCTGTGAAGGGGGTGGCAAATATCATCTTCAAAGACAGGCCCACATCTCAGCACTGAGCAGCAACACCGTTCCCCACAGCAAACCCTGAGAAGCAGCCTCTGCATACTGAGCTGTGGGTGATTCAATGTTGGGAGAGTGCCAGCAGAGGGCAGAGCTCCAGGCTAGCTGCACTGCCAGCAATGCATTCCTCTAGTCATTATGTGGCAGAGAGTATTACACTCTGCCCAATATGTTACTGGCACATCCCTACCCACCATTGACAGTATCTATAGGAGGTGATGCCTCCATCATTTAAGATCCCCACCATCCACATCACACCATCTTCTCACAGCTAACATTGGGCAGGAGGTACAGAAGCAGAGTTCCAAGCAATTTGGTTCAAAAGCAGGTCCTTCCTTTCAACCATTCAGGTTTTGAACCAATGGGCAAACGCTAATCACTACAGTTTAGCAAAACCATGATCACTTTGCACTAAGTGACTTCGATTTTTTCTCGGTTCTAATTGTGCTCATTCTTGTAAAAATTGTGTAGAATTTATGTTCTGTATTTTTTTCTTCATAAACGCTGCTTATATCGTGCTATGTCAAATTAAATCATTTTATTATTATTCAGACTATACATGGATACAATCAACCAGACGATGTTTCTCTAGAACCCAGGTGCTTAACATACATTCAAAGTAGTGAGAGAGAGAGAAAAAACACACATATCGCTATGCAGGAAAACACATGTATGGTCAAAGTACCTGGGCAACATGCAAATTGATGGCACACCTCCTGGCAATCCAGCTGTCCTTCCGCTGGTCAGACACTGGAGAGCAGCACTGTTGGGAGAGGCCAGACTGCACACGACACTGCCTCCACTGTCAACTCACCTGGACTGCAGCAGCAGGTAACACACAAAATGCTGGAGGAACTCAGCAGGCCAGGAAAAAAGTACAGTCGGTGTTTTGGGCCGAAACCCTTCGACAGGACCAGAGAAAAAATGCTGAGGAGTAGATTTGAAAGGTGGGGGTAGGGGAGAGAGAAACACCAGGTGATAGGTGAAACCTGGAGGGAGAGGGATGAAGCAAAGAGCTGGAAAGTTGATTGGTGAAAGAGACAGAAGGCCATGGAAGAAAGAAAAGGGGGAAGGAGCACCAGAGGGAGGCAATGAGTGGGCAAGGAGATATAGTGAGAAAGGGAAAAGGGGTTGGGGAAAGCGGATGGGGAAAGGTGAAGGGTGGGGGGCATTACCGGAAGGTTGAGAAATCGATGTTCATACAAACAGGTTAGTCACTACCCAAACAGAATATAAGCTGTTGTTCCTCCAACCTGAGTGAGGCCTCATCCCGACAGTGGAATGGGAAGTGGAATTAAAATGGGTGGCCACTGGGAGATCCTACTTGTTCTGGCAGATGGAGAATAGGTGCTCGGTGAAGTGGTCTCCCAATCTATGTTGGGTCTCACCCATATACAGGAGGCCACACCGGGAGCACTGAACACAGTAAATTACCCCAACCGACTCACAGGTGAAGTGTCACCTCACTTGGAAAGACTGTTTGGGGCCCTGAATGGTAGTGAGGGAGGAGCTGCAGGGGCAGATGTCGCACTTGTTCCGATTGACAGGAGGGAGATCAGTGGGGAGGGACCAATGGATAAGGGAATCTCATAGGGAGTGATCCCTGCGGAAAGCAGAAACTGGGGGAAGGGAAGTAAAAATGTGTTTGGTGCTGGGATCCAGTTGAAGGTGGCAGAAGTTGCAGAGAATTATGTACTGGATGTGGATGCTGGTGGGGTGGTCAGTAAGGACAAGAGAAACCCTATCCCTGGTAGGGTAGCGGGAGGATGGGGTGAGAGCAGATGTGTGTGAAATGGAAGAGCTGTGGTTGAGGGCAGCATTGAATGTGGAAGAAGGGAAGTCCCTTGCTTTGAAGAAGGAGGACATCTCCTTCATTCTAGAATGAAAAGCCTCATCCTGAGAGCAGGTGCGGCAGAACCAGAGAAATTGGGAGAAGGGGATCGCATTTTTACAAGGAACAAGGTGGGACAAGGTATAATCCAGGTAGTGTTGTTTGTAATAGACGTTGGTGGATAAGCTGTCTCCAGAGACAATGGGATGGAGAAAGGAAAGGGAGGTGTTGGAAATGGGCCAGGTTAATTAGAGGGCAGGGTGGAAGTTGGAGACAATGTGGATGAAATCAGTGAGTTCAGCATGGGTGCAAGAGGAAGTACCAATGCAGTTGTTGATGTAGTGTAGAATAAGTGCTGGCAGTCACCAGCGTAGGCTTGGAACATAAACTATTCCACGTAGCCAACAAACAGGCAGGCATAGCTGAGACCCATGTGAGTGTCCGTGGCTACACCTTTTGTTTGAAGGAAGTGGGAGGAGCCAAAGGAGAAGTTATTGAGAGTGAGGACAAGTTCCGCTAGATGGAGGAGAGTGATGGTGGAGGGGAACTCGTTTGGTGTCCAGAACGGTCTGGACATCCATGGTGAAAATAAGATGCTTGGGGTCAGAGAACTTGAAAACATCGAAAAGATGAAGAGCATGTGAAGTGTCACAGATGGAGGTAGGAAGGGACTAAACCAGGGGGTTAAAACTGAGTCAAGTTATGTAGATGCAAGTTCAGTGGGGCAGGAACAAACAGAAAATATGGGTCTACCTGGACGGGCAGGTTTGTGGTTCTTGGGTAGGAGGTAGAAACGGGTGGTGTGGGGTGTAGGAACTATGAGGTAGGTGGCGGTGGATGGGAGATCCCCAGAATCAATAACATTGGTGATGGTGTGGGAGACAATGGCCTGGTGTTCCCTAGTGGGGTCCTGTTCCAAGAGGTAAGTAAGAGAAGATGTCTGAGAGTTGGCACTGGGCCTCAACAAGGTAGACATCAGCAAGCACGCTAGAGGCCAAGTCCTTGCTACAACCGGGGCACACTGCTGCCTCGTTGCCTGTCTCACCACCAAACAAGGAAAACAGGCCTGCAGCATCTCACATTATCGATGTCCAACAGGGTCTTGCGATTGCAAGCAAAATCTCCAAGACAGTCACTCACAGTGACACTGCACGCTGCATTTGCACACCAACACCGATGTCTTTGAGTAATAGGCAGCAGTACGGTCTGCATCCAGCTTTTCCTTCTCCAACTCGACAGCCAGCTTCTCCTTTTCTGGCCAACCCGCTGCCTTCTCCTTCTTCTGGCTGACTAATGGCTTTTCCTTCTCCGACCTGCCCACCAGCTTCTTCTGCTCCAGCCCACTCGCTGGTTTTTCCTTCTCCAACCCGCACGCCAGCTTCTCCTTCTCTGACCCACTCGCCAACTTCTCATTCTCTGACCCACCCGCCAACATCTCCTTCTCCGACCCGCCCGCCGACTTCTCCTTCTCCGACCAGCCCGCCAACCTCTTCTTCTCCAACGTGCCCGCAAACTTCTCCTTATCCGACCTGCCCGCCAACTTCTCCTTCTCTGAGCCGCACCCCACATTCTCCTTCTCTGAACCGCCCGTCCAATTCTCCTTCTCCGACCCACCCGCCGGCTTTTCCTTCTCTGACCCACCCATGAACTTCTCCGTCTCTGACCCACCCGCCAACTTCTCCATCACTGACCCAACCGCCAACTTCTCCTTCTCTGACCAGCCCGCCAACTTCTCCTTCTCTGACCTGCTGGCTTTTCCTTCTCTAACCCACCCACCAACTTCTCCTTCTCTGACCCACACGCCAAATTCTCCATCTCTGACCCACCCGTCAACTCCCCCTTCTCCAACCTGCCCGCCAACTTGTCCTTCTCTGACCCACCCGCCAACTTCTCCTTCTCTGAATCACCTGCCAGCTTCTCCTTCTCCGACCTGCCTGCCAACTTCTCCTTCTCTGAAACACCCACGGCTCTTCCTTCTCTGACCCACCCGCTAGCTTCTCCATCTCCGACCTGCCTGCCAACTTATCTTTCTCCGAGCCGCTGGCTTTTCCTTCTCTAACCCACCCGCCAACTTCTCCTCCTCCGACCCGCCCGCCAACTTCTCCTTCTCTGACCCACGCTCCAACTTCTCCTTCTCTGAGCCGCCCGCCAAATTCTCCTTCTCTGACCCGCCCGTCAACTTCTCCATCTCCGACCCTCCCGCGAACTTCTCCTTCTCCAACTCGCCCGCCAACTTCACCTTCTCTGACCCACCCGCCAACTTCTCCTTCTCCGACCCACCCGAGGGCTTTTCCTTCCACGACCCTCCCCCCAACTTCTCCTTCTCTGACCCACCCGCCAACTTCTCCTTTTCCGACTCACCCGCCAACTTCTCCTTCTCTGATCTACCCGCCAATTTCTCCTTCACTGACCCACCCGGCTGGCTTTTTGCGCTGCGACACACCCACCAACTTCTCCTTCTCTGACCCACCCTCCAACTTCCCCTTCTCTGATCCACCCACCAACTGCTCCTTCTCCGACCTGCCCGCCAATTTCTCCTTCTCTGACCCACCCGCTAACTTCTCCTTCTCTGAACCACCCGCCAACTTCTCCTTCTCTAACCCATCCGCCAGCTTCTCCTTCTCCGACCTGCCCACCAACTTCTCCTTCTCTGACCCGTCGACCAACTGCTCCTTCTCCGACCTGCCCGCCAACTTCTCCTTCTCTGACCCACCCGCCAACTTCTCCTTCTCTGACCTGCCCGCCAATTTCTCCTTCTCTGACCCGCCCGCCAACTTCTCCTTCTCCGACCCACCCAAGGGCTTTTCCTTCCACGACCCTCCCCCCAACTTCTCCTTCTCTGACCCACCCGCCAACTTCTCCTTTTCCGACCCACCCGCCAACTTCTCCTTCTCTGATCTACCCGCCAATTTCTCCTTCTCTGACCTGCCCGCCAATTTCTCCTTCACTGACCCACCCGGCTGGCTTTTTGCGCTGCGACACACCCACCAACTTCTCCTTCTCTGACCCACCCTCCAACTTCCCCTTCTCTGATCCACCCACCAACTGCTCCTTCTCCGACCTGCCCGCCAATTTCTCCTTCTCTGACCCACCCGCTAACTTCTCCTTCTCTGAACCACCCGCCAACTTCTCCTTCTCTAACCCACCCGCCAGCTTCTCCTTCTCCGACCTGCCCACCAACTTCTCCTTCTCTGACCCGTCGACCAACTGCTCCTTCTCCGACCTGCCCACCAACTTCTCCTTCTCTGACCCACCCACCAACTTCTCCTTCTCTGAACCACCTGCCAACTTCTCCTTCTCTGGGCCACCCGCCAACTTCTCCTTCTCTGAAACGCCCACGGCTCTTCCTTCTCTGACCCACCCGCTAGCTTCTCCTTCTCCGACCTGCCCACAAGCTTTTCCTTCTCTGACCCATCCACCAACTTCTCCTTCTCTGACCTGCCAGCCAACTTCTCCATCTGCGACACACCCACCAACCTCTCCTTCTCTGACCTGTCCACCAACTTCTCCTTCTCTGACCTGCCAACCTACTTCTCCTTCTCCGACCCACCCGCCAACTGCTCCTTCTCTGACCCATTTGCTGGCTTTTTATTCTCTGACCCACCTGCCAAATTTTTCTTTTCCAACCCACTCACTAACTTCTCCTTCACTGACCCACCCGCCAACCTCTCCTTCTCTGACCCACCCGCCAACGTCACCTTCTCTGATCAGCCCGCCAACTTCTCCTTCTCTGACCCACCCGCCAAATTCTCCTTCTCTGACCTGCCCGCCAACTTCTCCTTCTCTGTCCCGCCCCCAACTTCTGCTTCTCTGACCCACCCGCTGGCTTTTCCATCTCTGACCCATCCGCCAACTTCCCCTTCTCTGACGGGCCCTCCAACTCCTCCTTCTCTGATCCACACACCGGCTTTTCCCGCTGCGACAGACCCGCCAACTTCTCCTTCTCTGACCCACCCGCCAACTGCTACTTCTCCGACCAGCCCGCCAACTTCTCCTTATCTGACCCACCCGCTAACTTCTCCTTCTCCGAACCACCCGCCAACTTCTCCTTCTCTGGCCGGACCGCCAACTTCTCCTTCTCTGACCCACCCGCCAGCTTCTTCTCTGACCTGCCCACCAACTTCTCCTTCTCTGACCCGTCCACAAACTGCTCCTTCTCCGACCTGTCCGCCAACTTCTCCTTCTCTGACCCACCCGCCAACTTCTATGTCTCTGAACCACCTGCCAACTTCTCCTTCTCTGGGACGCCCACCAAATTCTCCTTCTCTGACCCACCCACTGACTCTTCCTTCTCTGACCCACCCGCTAGCTTCTCCTTCTCTGACCTGCCACCCTACTTCTCCATCTCCGACCCACCTGCCAACTTCTCCTTCTCTGACCCACGTGCTGGCTCTTTCTTCACTGACCCACCCTCCAACTTCTCCTTCTCTGACACACCCGCCAACTTCTCCTTTACTGACCAGCCCGCAAACTTCTCCTTCTCTGTCCCGCCCAACTTCTGCTTCTCTGAGCCACCCATTGGCTTTTCCCGCTGCGACCCACCCACCAAATTCTCCTTCTCTGAATGACCCTCCAACTTCTCCTTCTCCGACCTGCCCACCAATTTCTCCTTCTCTGACCCACCCGCCAACTGCTCCTTCTCCGTCCTGCCCGCCAACTTCTCCTTCTCTGACCCACCCGTCGACTTCTCTTTCTCTGACGCAGCCGCCAATTTCTCCTATTCCTATCCACCCGCCAACTACTCCTTCTCTGATCTGCCCGCTAACTTCTCCTTCTCTGACCCACTTGCTGGCTTTTTCTTCTCTGACCCACCTGCCAACTTTTTCTTTTCCGACCCACCCGCTAACTTCTCCTTCACTGACCCACCCGCCAACCTCTCCTTTTCCGACCCATCCACCAACATCTCCTTATCTGACCCACCCACTGGCATCTCCTTCTCTGACCCACCCTCCAACTTCTCCTTCTCTAACCCACCCACCAACTTCACCTTCTCCGACCAGATCGTCAACTTCTCCTTCTCTGACTCACCCCCCAAATTCTCCTTCTCTGAGTTGCCCGCCAACTTCTCCTTCTCTGTCCTGCCCCCCAACCTCTGTTTCTCTGACTGACTTGCTGGCTTTTCCATCTCTGACCCACCCGCCAACTTCCCCTTCTCTGACCGGCCCTCCAACTTCTCCTTCTCTGACCCACCCACTGGCTTTTCACGCTGCGACACACCCGCCAACTTCTCCTTCTCTGATCCACCCGCCAACTGCTCCTTCTCCGACCTGCCCGCCAACTTCTCCTTCTCTGACCCACCCGCTAACTTCTCCTTCTCTGAACCACCCGCCAACTTCTCCTTCTCTGACCCACCCACCAGCTTCTCCTTCTCCGAACTGTTCACCAACTTCTCCTTCTCCGACCTGCCCACCAACTTCTCCTTCTCTGACCCGTCCACCAACTTCTCCTTCTCTGAGCTGCCAGCCAACTTCTCCATCTGCGACACACCCACCAACCACTCCTTCTCTGATCCGTCCACCAACCTCTCCTTCTCTGACCTGCCAACCTACATCTCCTTCTCCGACCCACCCGCCAACTTCTCCTTCTCTGACCCACGTGCTGGCTCTTTCTTCACTGACCCACCCTCCAACTTCTTCTCTGACTCACCCGCCAACTTCTCCTTTACTGACCAGCCCGCAAACTTCTCCTTCTCTGTCCCGCCCAACTTCTGCTTCTCTGACCCACCCATTGGCTTTTCCCGCTGCAACCCACCCGCCAAATTCTCCTTCTCTGAACGACCCTCGAACTTCTCCTTCTCTGACCCACCCGTCAACTTCTCCTTCTCTGACCCACCCGTCGACTTCTCTTTCTCTGACGCAGCCGCCAATTTCTCCTATTCCGATCCACCCGCCAACTACTCCTTCTCTGATCGGCCCGCCAACTTCTCCTTCTCTGACCCACTTGCTGGCTTTTTCTTCTCTGACCCACATGCCAACTTTTTCTTTTCCGACCCACCCGCTAATTCCCCTTCACTGACCCACCCGCCAACCTCCCCTTTTCCGACCCATCCACCAACATCTCCTTATCTGACCCACCCACTAGCATCTCCTTCTCTGACCCACCCTCCAACTTATCCTTCTCTGACCCACCCACCAACTTCACCTTCTCCGACCAGCTCGCCAACTCCTCCTTCTCTGACTTGCCCGCCAACTTCTCCTTCTCTGTCCCGCCCCCCAACTTCTGCTTCTCTGACCGACTTTCTGGCTTTTCCATCTCTGACCCACCCGCCAACTTCCCCTTCTCTGACAGGCCCTCCAACTTCTCCTTCTCTGACCCACCCACTGGTTTTTCACGCTGCGACACACCCGCCAACTTCTCCTTCTCTGATCCACCCGCCAACTGCTCCTTCTCCGACCTGCCAACCTACTTCTCCTTCTCCGACCTGCCCACCAGCTTTTCCTTCTCTGACCCGTCCACCAACTTCTCCTTCTCTGACCTGCCAGCCAACTTCTCCATCTGCGACACACCCACCAACCTCTCCTTCTCTGATCCGTCCACCAACTTCTCCTTCTCTGACCTGCCAACCTACTTCTCCTTCTCCGACCCACCCACCAACTTCTCCTTCTCTGACCCACGTGCTGGCTTTTTCTTCTCTGACCCACCTGCCAACTTTTTCTTTTCCGACCCACCCGCTAACTTCTCCTTCACTGACCCACCCGCCAACCTCTCCTTTTCCGACCCATCCACCAACATCTCCTTATCTGACCCACCCACTGGCATCTCCTTCTCTGACCCACCCTTCAACTTCTCCTTCTCTAACCCACCCACCAACTTCACCTTCTCCGACCAGATCGCCAACTTCTCATTCTCTGACTCACCCCCCCAAATTCTCCTTCTCTGACTTGCCCGCCAACTTCTCCTTCTCTGTCCCGCCCCCCAACCTCTGTTTCTCTGACCGACTTGCTGGCTTTTCCATCTCTGACCCACCCGCCAACTTCCCCTTCTCTGACAGGCCCTCTAACTTCTCCTTCTCTGACCCACCCACTGGTTTTTCACGCTGCGACACACCCGCCAACTTCTCCTTCTCAGATCCACCCGCCAACTGCTCCTTCTCCAACCTGCCCGCCAACTTCTCCTTCTCTGACCCACCCGCTAACTTCTCCTTCTCTGAACCACCCGCCAACTTCTCCTTCTCTGACCCACCCGCCAGCTTCTCCTTCTCCGATCTGCCCACCAACTTCCCCTTCTCTGACCCGTCGACCAACTGCTCCTTCTCCGACCTGCCCGCCAACTTCTTCTCTGACCCACCCACCAACTTCTCCTTCTCTGAACCACCTGCCAACTTCTCCTTCTCTGACCTGCCAACCTACTTCTCCTTCTCCGTTCCACCCGCCAACTGCTCCTTCTCTGACCCACTTGCTGGCTTTTTTATTCGCTGACCCACCCGCCAACGTTTTCTTTTCCGACCCACCCGCTAACTTCTCCTTCACTGACCCACCCGCCAACCTCTCCTTTTCCAACCCACCCACCAACATCTCCTTATCTGACCCACGCACTGGCATATCCTTCTCTGACCCACCCTTCAACTTCTCCTTCTCTGACCCACCCGCCAATGTCACCTTCTCTGACCAGCCCGCCAACTTCTTCTTCTCTGATCCACCCGCCAAATTCTCCTTCTCTGACCTGCCCGCCAACTTCACCTTCTCTGTCCTGCCCCCAACTTCTGCTTCTCTGATCCACCCGCTGGCTTTTCCGTCTCTGACTCACCCGCCAACTTCCCCTTCTCTGACCGGCCCTCCAACTCCTCCTTCTCTGACCCACCCACTGGCTTTTCCCGCTGCGACACACCCGCCAACTTCTCCTTGTCTGACCCACCCGCCAACTGCTCCTTCTCCGACCTGCCCGACAACTTCTTCTTCTCTGACCCACCCGCTAACTTCTCCTTCTCCGAACCACCCGCCAACTTCTCCTTCTCTGGCCGGACCCCCAACTTCCCCTTTTCTGACCCACCCACCAGCTTCTCCTTCTCTGACCTGCCCACCAACTTCTCCTTCTCTGACCCGTCCACAAACTGCTCCTTCTCCGACCTGCCCGCCAACTTCTCCTTCTCCGACCCACCCGAGGGCTTTTCCTTCCACGACCCTCCCCCCAACTTCTCCTTCTCTGACCCACCCGCCAACTTCTCCTTTTCCGACTCACCCGCCAACTTCTCCTTCTCTGATCTACCCGCCAATTTCTCCTTCACTGACCCACCCGGCTGGCTTTTTGCGCTGCGACACACCCACCAACTTCTCCTTCTCTGACCCACCCTCCAACTTCCCCTTCTCTGATCCACCCACCAACTGCTCCTTCTCCGACCTGCCCACCAACTTCTCCTTCTCTGACCCGTCGACCAACTGCTCCTTCTCCGACCTGCCCGCCAACTTCTCCTTCTCTGACCCACCCGCCAACTTATCCTTCTCTGACCTGCCCGCCAATTTCTCCTTCTCTGACCCGCCCGCCAACTTCTCCTTCTCCGACCCACCCGAGGGCTTTTCCTTCCACGACCCTCCCCCCAACTTCTCCTTCTCTGACCCACCCGCCAACTTCTCCTTTTCCGACCCACCCGCCAACTTCTCCTTCTCTGATCTACCCGCCAATTTCTCCTTCTCTGACCTGCCCGCCAATTTCTCCTTCACTGACCCACCCGGCTGGCTTTTTGCGCTGCGACACACCCACCAACTTCTCCTTCTCTGACCCACCCTCCAACTTCCCCTTCTCTGATCCACCCACCAACTGCTCCTTCTCCGACCTGCCCGCCAATTTCTCCTTCTCTGACCCACCCGCTAACTTCTCCTTCTCTGAACCACCCGCCAACTTCTCCTTCTCTAACCCACCCGCCAGCTTCTCCTTCTCCGACCTGCCCACCAACTTCTCCTTCTCTGACCCGTCGACCAACTGCTCCTTCTCCGACCTGCCCACCAACTTCTCCTTCTCTGACCCACCCACCAACTTCTCCTTCTCTGAACCACCTGCCAACTTCTCCTTCTCTGGGCCACCCGCCAACTTCTCCTTCTCTGAAACGCCCACGGCTCTTCCTTCTCTGACCCACCCGCTAGCTTCTCCTTCTCCGACCTGCCCACAAGCTTTTCCTTCTCTGACCCATCCACCAACTTCTCCTTCTCTGACCTGCCAGCCAACTTCTCCATCTGCGACACACCCACCAACCTCTCCTTCTCTGACCTGTCCACCAACTTCTCCTTCTCTGACCTGCCAACCTACTTCTCCTTCTCCGACCCACCCGCCAACTGCTCCTTCTCTGACCCATTTGCTGGCTTTTTATTCTCTGACCCACCTGCCAAATTTTTCTTTTCCAACCCACTCACTAACTTCTCCTTCACTGACCCACCCGCCAACCTCTCCTTCTCTGACCCACCCGCCAACGTCACCTTCTCTGATCAGCCCGCCAACTTCTCCTTCTCTGACCCACCCGCCAAATTCTCCTTCTCTGACCTGCCCGCCAACTTCTCCTTCTCTGTCCCGCCCCCAACTTCTGCTTCTCTGACCCACCCGCTGGCTTTTCCATCTCTGACCCATCCGCCAACTTCCCCTTCTCTGACGGGCCCTCCAACTCCTCCTTCTCTGATCCACACACCGGCTTTTCCCGCTGCGACAGACCCGCCAACTTCTCCTTCTCTGACCCACCCGCCAACTGCTCCTTCTCCGACCAGCCCGCCAACTTCTCCTTATCTGACCCACCCGCTAACTTCTCCTTCTCCGAACCACCCGCCAACTTCTCCTTCTCTGGCCGGACCGCCAACTTCTCCTTCTCTGACCCACCCGCCAGCTTCTTCTCTGACCTGCCCACCAACTTCTCCTTCTCTGACCCGTCCACAAACTGCTCCTTCTCCGACCTGTCCGCCAACTTCTCCTTCTCTGACCCACCCGCCAACTTCTATGTCTCTGAACCACCTGCCAACTTCTCCTTCTCTGGGACGCCCACCAAATTCTCCTTCTCTGATCCACCCACTGACTCTTCCTTCTCTGACCCACCCGCTAGCTTCTCCTTCTCTGACCTGCCACCCTACTTCTCCATCTCCGACCCACCTGCCAACTTCTCCTTCTCTGACCCACGTGCTGGCTCTTTCTTCACTGACCCACCCTCCAACTTCTCCTTCTCTGACCCACCTGCCAACTTTTTCTTTTCCGACCCACCCGCTAACTTCTCCTTCACTGACCCACCCGCCAACCTCTCCTTTTCCGACCCATCCACCAACATCTCCTTATCTGACCCACCCACTGGCATCTCCTTCTCTGACCCACCCTCCAACTTCTCCTTCTCTAACCCACCCACCAACTTCACCTTCTCCGACCAGATCGTCAACTTCTCCTTCTCTGACCCACCCGCCAACTTCTCCTTTTCCGACCCACCCGCCAACTTCTCCTTCTCTGATCTACCCGCCAATTTCTCCTTCTCTGACCTGCCCGCCAATTTCTCCTTCACTGACCCACCCGGCTGGCTTTTTGCGCTGCGACACACCCACCAACTTCTCCTTCTCTGACCCACCCTCCAACTTCCCCTTCTCTGATCCACCCACCAACTGCTCCTTCTCCGACCTGCCCGCCAATTTCTCCTTCTCTGACCCACCCGCTAACTTCTCCTTCTCTGAACCACCCGCCAACTTCTCCTTCTCTAACCCACCCGCCAGCTTCTCCTTCTCCGACCTGCCCACCAACTTCTCCTTCTCTGACCCGTCGACCAACTGCTCCTTCTCCGACCTGCCCACCAACTTCTCCTTCTCTGACCCACCCACCAACTTCTCCTTCTCTGAACCACCTGCCAACTTCTCCTTCTCTGGGCCACCCGCCAACTTCTCCTTCTCTGAAACGCCCACGGCTCTTCCTTCTCTGACCCACCCGCTAGCTTCTCCTTCTCCGACCTGCCCACAAGCTTTTCCTTCTCTGACCCATCCACCAACTTCTCCTTCTCTGACCTGCCAGCCAACTTCTCCATCTGCGACACACCCACCAACCTCTCCTTCTCTGACCTGTCCACCAACTTCTCCTTCTCTGACCTGCCAACCTACTTCTCCTTCTCCGACCCACCCGCCAACTGCTCCTTCTCTGACCCATTTGCTGGCTTTTATTCTCTGACCCACCTGCCAAATTTTCTTTTCCAACCCACTCACTAACTTCTCCTTCACTGACCCACCCGCCAACCTCTCCTTCTCTGACCCACCCGCCAACGTCACCTTCTCTGATCAGCCCGCCAACTTCTCCTTCTCTGACCCACCCGCCAAATTCTCCTTCTCTGACCTGCCCGCCAACTTCTCCTTCTCTGTCCCGCCCCCAACTTCAGCTTCTCTGACCCACCCGCTGGCTTTTCCATCTCTGACCCATCCGCCAACTTCCCCTTCTCTGACGGGCCCTCCAACTCCTCCTTCTCTGATCCACACACCGGCTTTTCCCGCTGCGACAGACCCGCCAACTTCTCCTTCTCTGACCCACCCGCCAACTGCTCCTTCTCCGACCAGCCCGCCAACTTCTCCTTATCTGACCCACCCGCTAACTTCTCCTTCTCCGAACCACCCGCCAACTTCTCCTTCTCTGGCCGGACCGCCAACTTCTCCTTCTCTGACCCACCCGCCAGCTTCTTCTCTGACCTGCCCACCAACTTCTCCTTCTCTGACCCGTCCACAAACTGCTCCTTCTCCGACCTGTCCGCCAACTTCTCCTTCTCTGACCCACCCGCCAACTTCTATGTCTCTGAACCACCTGCCAACTTCTCCTTCTCTGGGACGCCCACCAAATTCTCCTTCTCTGACCCACCCACTGACTCTTCCTTCTCTGACCCACCCGCTAGCTTCTCCTTCTCTGACCTGCCACCCTACTTCTCCATCTCCGACCCACCTGCCAACTTCTCCTTCTCTGACCCACGTGCTGGCTCTTTCTTCACTGACCCACCCTCCAACTTCTCCTTCTCTGACACACCCGCCAACTTCTCCTTTACTGACCAGCCCGCAAACTTCTCCTTCTCTGTCCCGCCCAACTTCTGCTTCTCTGAGCCACCCATTGGCTTTTCCCGCTGCGACCCACCCACCAAATTCTCCTTCTCTGAATGACCCTCCAACTTCTCCTTCTCCGACCTGCCCGCCAACTTCTCCTTCTCTGACCCACCCGTCGACTTCTCTTTCTCTGACGCAGCCGCCAATTTCTCCTATTCCTATCCACCCGCCAACTACTCCTTCTCTGATCTGCCCGCTAACTTCTCCTTCTCTGACCCACTTGCTGGCTTTTTCTTCTCTGACCCACCTGCCAACTTTTTCTTTTCCGACCCACCCGCTAACTTCTCCTTCACTGACCCACCCGCCAACCTCTCCTTTTCCGACCCATCCACCAACATCTCCTTATCTGACCCACCCACTGGCATCTCCTTCTCTGACCCACCCTCCAACTTCTCCTTCTCTAACCCACCCACCAACTTCACCTTCTCCGACCAGATCGTCAACTTCTCCTTCTCTGACTCACCCCCCAAATTCTCCTTCTCTGAGTTGCCCGCCAACTTCTCCTTCTCTGTCCTGCCCCCCAACCTCTGTTTCTCTGACTGACTTGCTGGCTTTTCCATCTCTGGCCCACCCGCCAACTTCCCCTTCTCTGACCGGCCCTCCAACTTCTCCTTCTCTGACCCACCCACTGGCTTTTCACGCTGCGACACACCCGCCAACTTCTCCTTCTCTGATCCACCCGCCAACTGCTCCTTCTCCGACCTGCCCGCCAACTTCTCCTTCTCTGACCCACCCGCTAACTTCTCCTTCTCTGAACCACCCGCCAACTTCTCCTTCTCTGACCCACCCGCCAGCTTCTCCTTCTCCGAACTGTTCACCAACTTCTCCTTCTCCGACCTGCCCACCAACTTCTCCTTCTCTGACCCGTCCACCAACTTCTCCTTCTCTGAGCTGCCAGCCAACTTCTCCATCTGCGACACACCCACCAACCACTCCTTCTCTGATCCGTCCACCAACCTCTCCTTCTCTGACCTGCCAACCTACATCTCCTTCTCCGACCCACCCGCCAACTTCTCCTTCTCTGACCCACGTGCTGGCTCTTTCTTCACTGACCCACCCTCCAACTTCTTCTCTGACTCACCCGCCAACTTCTCCTTTACTGACCAGCCCGCAAACTTCTCCTTCTCTGTCCCGCCCAACTTCTGCTTCTCTGACCCACCCATTGGCTTTTCCCGCTGCAACCCACCCGCCAAATTCTCCTTCTCTGAACGACCCTCGAACTTCTCCTTCTCTGACCCACCCGTCAACTTCTCCTTCTCTGACCCACCCGTCGACTTCTCTTTCTCTGACGCAGCCGCCAATTTCTCCTATTCCGATCCACCCGCCAACTACTCCTTCTCTGATCGGCCCGCCAACTTCTCCTTCTCTGACCCACTTGCTGGCTTTTTCTTCTCTGACCCACATGCCAACTTTTTCTTTTCCGACCCACCCGCTAATTCCCCTTCACTGACCCACCCGCCAACCTCCCCTTTTCCGACCCATCCACCAACATCTCCTTATCTGACCCACCCACTAGCATCTCCTTCTCTGAACCACCCTCCAACTTATCCTTCTCTGACCCACCCACCAACTTCACCTTCTCCGACCAGCTCGCCAACTCCTCCTTCTCTGACTTGCCCGCCAACTTCTCCTTCTCTGTCCCGCCCCCCAACTTCTGCTTCTCTGACCGACTTTCTGGCTTTTCCATCTCTGACCCACCCGCCAACTTCCCCTTCTCTGACAGGCCCTCCAACTTCTCCTTCTCTGACCCACCCACTGGCTTTTCACGCTGCGACACACCCGCCAACTTCTCCTTCTCTGATCCACCCGCCAACTGCTCCTTCTCCGACCTGCCAACCTACTTCTCCTTCTCCGACCTGCCCACCAGCTTTTCCTTCTCTGACCCGTCCACCAACTTCTCCTTCTCTGACCTGCCAGCCAACTTCTCCATCTGCGACACACCCACCAACCTCTCCTTCTCTGATCCGTCCACCAACTTCTCCTTCTCTGACCTGCCAACCTACTTCTCCTTCTCCGACCCACCCACCAACTTCTCCTTCTCTGACCCACGTGCTGGCTTTTTCTTCTCTGACCCACCTGCCAACTTTTTCTTTTCCGACCCACCCGCTAACTTCTCCTTCACTGACCCACCCGCCAACCTCTCCTTTTCCGACCCATCCACCAACATCTCCTTATCTGACCCACCCACTGGCATCTCCTTCTCTGACCCACCCTTCAACTTCTCCTTCTCTAACCCACCCCACCAACTTCACCTTCTCCGACCAGATCGCCAACTTCTCATTCTCTGACTCACCCCCCCAAATTCTCCTTCTCTGACTTGCCCGCCAACTTCTCCTTCTCTGTCCCGCCCCCCAACCTCTGTTTCTCTGACCGACTTGCTGGCTTTTCCATCTCTGACCCACCCGCCAACTTCCCCTTCTCTGACAGGCCCTCTAACTTCTCCTTCTCTGACCCACCCACTGGTTTTTCACGCTGCGACACACCCGCCAACTTCTCCTTCTCAGATCCACCCGCCAACTGCTCCTTCTCCAACCTGCCCGCCAACTTCTCCTTCTCTGACCCACCCGCTAACTTCTCCTTCTCTGAACCACCCGCCAACTTCTCCTTCTCTGACCCACCCGCCAGCTTCTCCTTCTCCGATCTGCCCACCAACTTCCCCTTCTCTGACCCGTCGACCAACTGCTCCTTCTCCGACCTGCCCGCCAACTTCTTCTCTGACCCACCCACCAACTTCTCCTTCTCTGAACCACCTGCCAACTTCTCCTTCTCTGACCTGCCAACCTACTTCTCCTTCTCCGTTCCACCCGCCAACTGCTCCTTCTCTGACCCACTTGCTGGCTTTTTTATTCGCTGACCCACCCGCCAACGTTTTCTTTTTCCGACCCACCCGCTAACTTCTCCTTCACTGACCCACCCGCCAACCTCTCCTTTTCCAACCCACCCACCAACATCTCCTTATCTGACCCACGCACTGGCATATCCTTCTCTGACCCACCCTTCAACTTCTCCTTCTCTGACCCACCCGCCAATGTCACCTTCTCTGACCAGCCCGCCAACTTCTTCTTCTCTGATCCACCCGCCAAATTCTCCTTCTCTGACCTGCCCGCCAACTTCACCTTCTCTGTCCTGCCCCCAACTTCTGCTTCTCTGACCCACCCGCTGGCTTTTCCGTCTCTGACTCACCCGCCAACTTCCCCTTCTCTGACCGGCCCTCCAACTCCTCCTTCTCTGACCCACCCACTGGCTTTTCCCGCTGCGACACACCCGCCAACTTCTCCTTGTCTGACCCACCCGCCAACTGCTCCTTCTCCGACCTGCCCGACAACTTCTCCTTCTCTGACCCACCCGCTAACTTCTCCTTCTCCGAACCACCCGCCAACTTCTCCTTCTCTGGCCGGACCCCCAAATTCCCCTTCTCTGACCCACCCGCCAGCTTCTCCTTCTCTGACCTGCCCACCAACTTCTCCTTCTCTGACCCGTCCACAAACTGCTCCTTCTCCGACCTGCCCGCCAACTTCTCCTTCTCTGACCCACCCGCCAACTTCAACTTCTCTGAACCACCTGCCAACTTCTCCTTCTCTGGGCTGCCCACAAACTTCTCCTTCTCTGACCCACCCACTGGCTCTTCCTTCTCTGACCCACCCGCTAGCTTCTCCTTCTCTGACCTGCCAACCTACTTCTCCATCTCCGACCCACCCGCCAACTTCCCCTTTTCTGACCCACGTGCTGGCTCTTTCTTCACTGACCCACCCTCCAACTTCTCCTTCTCTGACTCACCCGCCAACTTCTCCTTTACTGATGAGCTCGCAAACGTCTCCTTCTCTGTCCCGCCCCCCAACTTCTGCTTCTCTGACCCACCCATTGGCTTTTCCCGCTGCGACCCACCCGCCAAATTCTCCTTCTCTGACTGACCCTCCAACTTCTCCTTCATCAACTTGCCCACCAATTTCTCCTTCTCTGACCCACCTGCCAACTGCTCCTTCTCCGACCTGGCCGCCAACTTCTCCTTCTCTGACCCACCCGTCAACATCTCCTTCTCTGACCCACCCGTCGACTTCTCTTTCTCTGATGCACCCGCCAATTTCTCCTATTCCGATCCACCCGCCAACTTCTCCTTCTCCATCCTGCCCTCCAACTGCTCCTTCTCCGACCTGCCCGCCAACTTCTCCTTCTCTGACCCACCCGCCAACTTGTACTTCTCTGAACCACCTGCCAACTTCTCCTTCTCTGGGCTGCCCACAAACTTCTCCTTCTCTGACCCACCCACTGGCTCTTCCTTCTCTGACCCACCCGCTAGCTTCTCCTTCCCTGACCTGCCAACCTACTTCTCCATCTCCGACCTACCCGCCAACTTCTCCTTTTCTGACCCACGTGCTGGCTCTTTCTTCACTGACCCACCCTCCAACTTCTCCTTCTCTGACTCACCCGCCAACTTCTCCTTTACTGATGAGCTCGCAAACTTCTCCTTCTCTGTCCCGCCCCCCAACTTCTGCTTCTCTGACCCACCCATTGGCTTTTCCCGCTGCGACCCACCCACCAAATTCTCCTTCTCTGACTGACCCTCCAACTTCTCCTTCTCCGACTTGCCCACCAATTTCTCCTTCTCTGACCCACCTGCCAACTGCTCCTTCTCCGACCTGCCCGCCAACTTCTCCTTCTCTGACCCACCCGTCAACTTCTCCTTCTCTGACCCACCCGTCGACTTCTCTTTCTCTGATGCACCCGCCAATTTCTCCTATTCCGATCCACCCGCCAACTTCTCCTTCTCCATCCTGCCCTCCAACTGCTCCTTCTCCGACCTGTCTGCCAACTTCTCCTTCTCTGACCCACCCGCTAACCTCTCCTTCTCCGAACCACCTGCCAACTTCTCCTTCTCTGGCCGGACCGCCAGCTTCTCCTTCTCCGACCCACCCGCCAACTGCTCCTTCGCTGACCCACTTTCTGGCTTTTTCTTCTCTGACCCACCCGCCAACTTTCTCTTTTCCAGCCCACCTGCCAACATCTCCTTATCTGACTCACCCACTGGCATCTCCTTCTCTGACCCACCCTCCAACTTCTCCTTCTCTGACTGAACCGCCAACTTCCCCTTCTCCGACCTGCGCACCAACTTTTCCTTCTCTGACCTGTCCACCAACTTCTCCTTCTCTGACCTGCCAGCCAACTTCTCCATCTCCGAACCACCCACCAACTTCTCCTTCTCTGACCTGCCCGCCAACTTCTACTTCTCCGACCGGCCAGCCAACTTCTCCTTCTCTGACCAACCCTCCAACTTCTCCTTCTCCGACCCAACCGCTGGCTTTTCCTTCTCTAACAATCCCATCAACTTCTCCTTCTCTGACCCACCCGCCAGCTTCTCCTTCTCTGACCTGCCCACCAACTTCTCCTTCTCTGACCCGTCCACAAACTGCTCCTTTTCCGACCTGCCCGCCAACTTCTCCTTCTCTGACCCACCCGCCAACTTGTACTTCTCTGAACCACCTGCCAACTTCTCCTTCTCTGGGCTGCCCACAAACTTCTCCTTCTCTGACCCACCCACTGGCTCTTCCTTCTCTGACCCACCCGCTAGCTTCTCCTTCTCTGACCTGCCAACCTACTTCTCCATCTCCGACCCACCCGCCAACTTCTCCTTTTCTGACCCACGTGCTGGCTCTTTCTTCACTGACCCACCCTCCAACTTCTCCTTCTCTGACTCACCCGCCAGCTTCTCCTTTACTGATGAGCTCGCAAACTTCTCCTTCTCTGTCCCGCCCCCCAACTTCTGCTTCTCTGACCCACCCATTGGCTTTTCCCGCTGCGACCCACCCACCAAATTCTCCTTCTCTGACTGACCCTCCAACTTCTCCTTCTCCGACTTGCCCACCAATTTCTCCTTCTCTGACCCACCTGCCAACTGCTCCTTCTCCGACCTGCCCGCCAACTTCTCCTCCTCTGACCCACCCGTCAACTTCTCCTTCTCTGACCCACCCGTCGACTTCTCTTTCTCTGATGCACCCGCCAATTTCTCCTATTCCGATCCACCCGCCAACTTCTCCTTCTCCATCCTGCCCTCCAACTGCTCCTTCTCCGACCTGCCTGCCAACTTCTCCTTCTCTGACCCACCCGTTAACCTCTCCTTCTCCGAACCACCTGCCAACTTCTCCTTCTCTGGCCGGACCGCCAGCTTCTCCTTCTCCGACCCACCCGCCAACTGCTCCTTCGCTGACCCACTTTCTGGCTTTTTCTTCTCTGACCCACCCGCCAACTTTCTCTTTTCCAGCCCACCTGCCAACATCTCCTTATCTGACCCACCCACTGGCATCTCCTTCTCTGACCCACCCTCCAACTTCTCCTTCTCTGACTCAACCGCCAACTTCCCCTTCTCCGACCTGCGCACCAACTTTTCCTTCTCTGACCTGTCCACCAACTTCTCCTTCTCTGACCTGCCAGCCAACTTCTCCATCTCCGAACCACCCACCAACTTCTCCTTCTCTGACCTGCCCGCCAACTTCTACTTCTCCGACCGGCCAGCCAACTTCTCCTTCTCTGACCAACCCTCCAACTTCTCCTTCTCCGACCCAACCGCTGGCTTTTCCTTCTCTAACAATCCCATCAGCTTCTCCTTCTCTGACCCACCCGCCAACTTCACCTTCTCTGACCTGCACGCCAATTTCTCCATCTCTGACCTGCCCGCCAACTTCTCCTTCTCCGACCCACCCGAGGGCTTTCCTTTCTCCGACCCTCCCGCCAACTTCTCCTTTTCCGACCCGCCCGTCAACTTCTCCTTCTCTGACCCACCCGCCAACTTCTCCTTCTCTGTCCCGCCCCCCAAATACTGCTTCTCTGACCCACCAGCTGGCTTTTCCATCTCTGACCCACCCGTCAAATTCTCCTTCTCTGACCTGCCCTACGACTTCTCCTTCTCTGACCCACCCATTGGCTTTTCCCGCTGCGACCCACCCGCCAAATTCCACTTCTCTGACTGACCCTCCAACTTCTCCTTCTCCGACCTGCCCACCAATTTCTCCTTCTCTGACCCACCCTCCAACTTCTCCTTCTCTGATCCAACCGCCAAATTCTCCTTCTCCGACCTGTCCACCAACTTCTCCTTCTCTGACCTGGCAGCCAACTTCTCCATCTGCAACACACCCACCAACCTCTCCTTCTCTGACCCGACCACCAACTTCTCCTTCTCTGCCCTGCCAGCCAACTTCTCTATCTCCGACCCACCCACCAACTTCTCCTTCACTGACCAGCCCGCCAACTTCTACTTCTCCGACCTGCCAGCCAACTTCTCCTTCTCTGACCTACCAGCCAACTTCTCCTTCTCCGACCCACCCGCTGGATTTTCCTTCTCTAACCCACCCATCAACTTCTCCTTCTCTGACCCACCCACCAACTTCACCTTCTCTGACCTGCCCGCCAATTTCTCCATCTTTGACCTGCCCACCAACTTCTCCTTCTCCGATCCACCCGAGGGCTTTTCTTTCTCCGACCCTCCCGCCAACTTCTCCTTTTCCGACCCGCCTGCTAACTTCTCCTTCTCTGACCCACCCGCCACCTTCTCCTTTTCCGAGCCACCCACCAACTTCTCCTTCTCTGTCCCGCCCCCCAAATACTGCTTCTCTGACCCACCAGCTAGCTTTTCCGTCTTTGACCCACCCGCCAACTTCTCCTTCACTGACCTGCCCTCCAACTTCTCCTTCTCTGACCCACCTGCCAACTGCTCCTTCTCCGACCTGCCCGCCAACTTCTCCTTCTCTGACCCACCCGTCAACTTCTCCTTCTCTGACCCACCCGTCGACTTCTCTTTCTCTGATGCACCCGCCAATTTCTCCTATTCCGATCCACCCGCCAACTTCTCCTTCTCCATCCTGCCCTCCAACTGCTCCTTCTCCGACCTGCCCGCCAACTTCTCCTTCTCTGACCCACCCGCCAACTTGTACTTCTCTGAAGCACCTGCCAACTTCTTCTTCTCTGGGCTGCCCACAAACTTCTCCATCTCTGACCCACCCACTGGCTCTTCCTTCTCTGACCCACCCGCTAGCTTCTCCTTCTCTGACCTGCCAACCTACGTCTCCATCTCCGACCCACCCGCCAACTTCTCCTTTTCTGACCCACGTGTTGGCTCTTTCTTCACTGACCCACCCTCCAACTTCTCCTTCTCTGACTCACCCGCCAACTTCCCCTTTACTGACGAGCTCGCAAACTTCTCCTTCTCTGTCCCGCCCCCCAACTTCTGCTTCTCTGACCCACCCATTGGCTTTTCCCGCTGCGACCCACCCGCCAAATTCTCCTTCTCTGACTGACCCTCCAACTTCTCCTTCTCCAACTTGCCCACCAATTTCTCCTTCTCTGACCCACCTGCCAACTGCTCCTTCTCCGACCTGCCCGCCAACTTCTCCTTCTCTGACCCACCCGTCAACCTCTCCTTCTCTGACCCACCCGTCGACTTCTCTTTCTCTGATGCACCCGCCAATTTCTCCTATTCCGATCCACCCGCCAACTTCTCCTTCTCCATCCTGCCCTCCAACTGCTCCTTCTCCGACCTGCCCGCCAACTTCTCCTTCTCTGACCCACCCGCTAACCTCTCCTTCTCCGAACCACCCACCAACTTCTCCTTCTCTGGCCGGACCGCCAGCTTCTCTTTCTGCGACCCACCCGCCAACTGCTCCTTCGCTGACCCACTTTCTGGCTTTTTCTTCTCTGACCCACCCGCCAACTTTCTCTTTTCCAGCCCACCTGCCAACATCTCCTTATCTGACCCACCCACTGGCATCTCCTTCTCTGACCCACCCTCCAACTTCTTCTTCTCTGACCCAACCGCCAACTTCCCCTTCTCCGACCTGCGCACCAACTTTTCCTTCTCTGACCTGTCCACCAACTTCTCCTTCTCTGACCTGTCAGCCAACTTCTCCATCTCCGACCCACCCACCAACTTCTCCTTCTCTGACCTGCCCGCCAACTTCTACTTCTCCGACCGGCCAGCCAACTTCTCCTTCTCTGACCCACCCTCCAACTTCTCCTTCTCCGACCCAACCGCTGGCTTTTCCTTCTCTAAACCACAAAACAACATCTCTTTCTCTGACCCGCTGGCTTTTCCTTCTCTAACCCACCCATCAACTTCTCCTTCTCTGACCCACCCGCCAACTTCACCTTCTCTGACCTGCCCGCCAATTTCTCCATCTCAGACCTGCCCGCCAACTTCTCCTTCTCCGACCCACCCGAGGGCTTTTCTTTCTCCGACCCTCCCGCCAACTTCTCCTTTTCCGACCTGCCCGTCAACTTCTCCTTCTCTGACCCACCCGCCAACTTCTCCTTTTCTGACCCACCCGCCAACTTCTCCTTCTCTGTCCCGCCCCACAAATACTGCTTCTCTGACCCACCAGCTGGCTTTTCCATCTCTGACCCACCCGTCAAATTCTCCTTCTCTGACCTGCCCTACAACTTCTCCTTCTCTGACCCACCCATTGGCTTTTCCCGCTGCGACCCACCCGCCAAATTCCACTTCTCTGACTGACGCTCCAACTTCTCCTTCTCCGACCTGCCCACCAATTTCTCCTTCTCTGACCCACCCACCAACTGCTCCTTCTCTGACCCGCTGGCTTATCCTTCTCTGACCCGCCCATCGACTTCTCCTTCTCCGACGCACCCACCAATTTCTCCTATTCCGATCCACCCGCCAACTTCTCCTTCTCTGACCCACCCACTGGCTCTTCCATCTCTGACCCACCCGCCAGCTTCTCCTTCTCTGACCTGCCCGCCAACTTCTCCTTCTCCGACCTACCCGCCAACTGCTCCTTCTCTGACCCACTTTCTGGCTTTTTCTTCTCTGACCCACCTGCCAACTTTTTCTTTTCCGACCCACCCGCTAACTTCTCTTTCACTGACCCACCCGCCAACCTCTCCTTTTCCGACCCATCCACCAACATCTACTTATCTGACCCACCCGCTGGCATCTCCTTCTCTGACACACCCTCCAACTTCTCCTTCTCTGACCCACCCGCCAACTGCTCCTTCTCCGACCCACCCGCCAACTTCTCCTTCTCTGACCCACCCGCTAATTTCTCCTTCTCTGAACCACCCGCCAACTTCTCCTTCTCTGACCCACCCTCCAACTTCTCCTTCTCTGACCAACCCGCCAACTGCTCCTTCTCCGGCCTGCCCGCCAACTTCTCCTTCTCTGACCCACCCGCCAACTTCTCCTTCTCTGACCCACCCGCCAGCTTCTGCTTCTCCGACCTGCCCACCAACTTCTCCTTCTCTGACCCGTCGACCAACTGCTCCTTCTCCGACCTGCTCGCCAACTTCTCCTTCTCTGACCCAGCTACCAACTTCTCCTTCTCTGAACCACCTGCCAACTTCTCCTTCTCTGGGCCGCCCGCCAACTGCTCCTTCTCCGACCCACCCGCCAACTTCTCCTTCTCTGACCCACCCGCTAATTTCTCCTTCTCTGACCCACACGCTAGCTTCTCCTTCTCCGACCTGCCCACCAGCTTTTCCTTCTCTGACCCGTCCACCAACTTCTCCTTCTCTGACCTGCCAACTTACTTCTCCTTCTCCGACCCACGTGCCAACTGCTCCTTCTCTGACCCACCCGCCAACTTCTCCTTTTCCGACCCACCCGCCAACTTCTCCTTCTCTGTCCCGCCCCCCCAAATACTGCTTCACTGACCCACCAGCTAGCTTTTCTGTCTCTGACCCACCCGCCAAATTCTCCTTCTCTGACCTGCCCTCCAACTTCTCCTTCTCTGACCCACCCATTGGCTTTTCCCGCTGCGACCCACCCACCAAATTCTCCTTCTCTGACTGACCCTCCAACTTCTCCTTCTCCGACCTGCCCACCAATTTCTCCTTCTCTGACCCACCCGCCAACTGCTTCTTCTCCGACCTGCCCGCCAACTTCTCCTTCACTGACCCACCGGTCAAGTTCTCCTTCTCTGACCCGCTGGCTTATCCTTCTCTGACCCACCCATCGACTTCTCCTTCTCCGACGCACCCACCAATTTCTCCTATTCCGATCCACCCGCCAACTTCTCCTTCTCTGACCTTCCCACCAACTTCTCCTTCTCCAACCCAACTGCAGGCTTTTCCTTCTCTAACCCACAAAACAACATCTCTTTCTCTGACCCGCTGGCTTTTCCTTCTCTAACCCACCCATCAACTTCTCCTTCTCTGACCCACCCCCCAACTTCACCTTCTCTGACCTGCCCGCCAATTTCTCCATCTCTGACCTGCCTGCCAACTTCTCCTTCTCCGACCCACCCGAGGGCTTCTCTTTCTCCGACCCTCCCGCCAATTTCTCCTTTTCCGACCCACCCGCCAACTTCTCCTTCTCTGTCCCGCCCCCCAAATACTGCTTCTCTGACCCACCAGCTGGCTTTTCCATCTCTAACCCACCCATCAAATTCTCCTTCTCTGACCTGCCCTCCAACTTCTCCTTCTCTGACCCACCCATTGGCTTTCCCGCTGCGACCCACCCGCCAAATTCCACTTCTCTGACTGACCCTCCAACTTCTCCTTCTCCGACCTGCCCACCAATTTCTCCTTCTCTGACCCACCCGCCAACTGCTCCTTCTCTGACCCGCTGTCTTATCCTTCTCTGACCCACCCATCGACTTCTCCTTCTCCGACGCACCCACCAATTTCTCCTATTCTGATCCACCCGCCAACTTCTCCTTCTCTGACCTTCCTGCCAACTTCTCCTTCTCTGACCTGCCCACCAATTTCTCCTTCTCTGACCTACCCGCCAACTGCTCCTTCTCTGACCCACTTTCTGGCTTTTTCTTCTCTGACCCACCTGCCAACTTTTTCTTTTCCGACCCACCCGCTAACTTCTCTTTCACTGACCCACCCACCAACCTCTCCTTTTCCGACCCATCCGCCAACATCTACTTATCTGACCCACCCGCTGGCATCTCCTTCTCTGACCCACCCTCCAACTTCTCCTTCTCTGACCCACCCGCCATCTTCTCCTTCTCTGAAACACCCACGGCTCTTCCTTCTCTGACCCACATGCTAACTTCTCCTTCTCTGAACCACCCGCCAACTTCTCCTTCTCTGACCTGCCAGCCAACTTCTCCATCTGCGACACACCCATTGGCTTTTCCCGCTGCGACCCACCCACCAAATTCTCCTTCTCTGACTGACCCTCCAACTTCTCCTTCTCCGACCTGCCCACCAAATTCTCCTTCTCTGACTCACCCGCCAACTGCTCCTTCTCCGACCTGCCCGGCAACTTCTCCTTCACTGACTCACCCGTCAAGTTCTCCTTCTCTGTCCCGCCCCCCAAATACTGCTTCTCTGACCCAACAGCTAGCTTTTCTGTCTCTGACCCACCCGCCAAATTCTCCTTCTCTGACCTGCCCTCTAACTTCTCCTTCTCTGACCCACCCATTGGCTTTTCCCGCTGCGACCCACCCACCAAATTCTCCTTCTCTGACTGACCCTCCAACTTCTCCTTCTCCGACCTGCCCACCAATTTCTCCTTCTCTGACCCACCCGCCAACTGCTCCTTCTCTGACCTGCCCGCCAACTTCTCCTTCACTGACCCACCCGTCAAGTTCTCCTTCTCTGACCCGCTGGCTTATCCTTCTCTGACCCACCCATCAACTTCTCCTTCTCCGACGAACCCACCAATTTCTCCTATTCCGATCCACCCGCCAACTTCTCCTTCTCTGACCTTCCCGCCAACTTCTCCTTCTCTGACCCACCCACTGGCTCTTCCATCTCTGACCTACCGCCAGCTTCTCCTTCTCTGACCTGCCTGCCTAACTTCTCCTTCTCTGACCCATCCACCATCTTCTCCTTCTCTGACACTCCCACCAACTTCTCCTTCTCTGAGCTGCCCGCCAACTTATCCTTCTACGACCCACCCGTCAACTGCTCCTTCTCTGACCCACTTGCTGGCTTTTTCTTCTCTGACCCACCCGCCAACCTCCCCTTTTCCGACCCATCTGCCAACATCTCCTTATCTGACCCACCCGCTAGCTTCTCCTTCTCCGACCTGCCCACCAGCTTTTCCTTCTCTGACCCGTCCACCAAATTCTCCTCCTCTGACCTGCCAACCTACTTCTCCTTCTCTGACCCACCCGCCAACTGCTCCTTCTCTGACCCACTTGCTGGCTTTTTATTCTCTGACCCACCCGCCAACTTTTTCTTTTCCGACCCACCCGAGGGCTTTTCTTTCTCCGACCCTCCCGCCAACTTCTCCCTTTCCAACCCGCCCACCAACTTCTCCTTCTCTGACCCACCCGCCACCTTCTCCTTTTCTGACCCACCCGCCAACTTCTCCTTCTCTGTCCCGCCCCCCAAATACTGCTTCTCTGACCCACCAGCTAGCTTTTCCGTCTCAGACCCACCCGCCAAATTCTCCTTCTCTGACCTGCCCTCCAACTTCTCCTTCTCTGACTCACCCATTGGCTTTTCCCGCTGCAACCCACCCACCAAATTCTCCTTCTCTGACTGACCCTCCAACTTCTCCTTCTCCGACCTGCCCACCAATTTCTCCTTCTCTGACCTGCCCGCCAACTTCTCCTTCACTGACCCACCCGTCAAGTTCTCCTTCTCTGACCCGCTGGCTTATCCTTCACTGACCCACCCATCGATTTCTCCTTCTCCGACGCACCCAACAATTTCTCCTATTCCGATCCACCTGCCAACTTCTCTTTCTCTGACCTTCCCGCCAACTTCTCCTTCTCTGACCCACCCACTGGCTCTTCCATCTCTGACCCACCCGCCAGCTTCTCCTTCTCTGACCTGCCTGCCTAACTTCTCCTTCTCTGACCCGTCCACCATCTTCTCTTTCTCTGACACTCCCACCAACTTCTCCTTCTCTGACATGCCCGCCAACTTATCCTTCTCCGACCTACCCCAACTGCTCCTTCTCTGACCCACTTGCTGGCTTTTTTCTTTTCCGACCCATCCGCTAACTTCTCCTTCACTGAACCACACGCCAACCTCTCCTTTTCCGACCCATCCGCCAACATCTCCTTATCTGACCCACCCACTGGCATCTCCTTCTCTGACCCACCCCTCAAATTCTCCTTCTCAGACATGCCCACCAACTTCTCCTTCTCTGTCCCGCCCCCCAACTTCTGCTTCTCTGACCGACTTGCTGGCTTTTCCATCTCTGACCCACCCGCCAACTTCCCCTTTTCTGACCGGCCGTCCAACTTCTCCATCTCTGACCGGTCCTCCAACTTCTCCTTCTCTGACCCACCCACTGGCTTTTCACGCTGCAACACATCCACCAACTTCTCCTTCGCTGATCCACCCTCCAACTTCCCCTTCTCTGATCCACCCGCCAACTGCTCCTTCTCCAACCTGCCCGCCAACTTCTCCTTCTCTGACCCACCCGAGAACTTTTCCTTCCCGGACCCTCCCCCCAACTTCTCCTTCTCTGACCCACCCACTGGCTTTTCACGCTGCAACACATCCACCAACTTCTCCTTCGCTGACCCACCCTCCAACTTCCCTTTCTCTGATCCACCCGCCAACTGCTCCTTCTCCGACCTGCCCGCCAACTTCTCCTTCTCTGACCCACCCGCTAACTTCTCCTTCTCTGAACCACCCGCCAACTTCTCCTTCTCTGACCCACCCGAGAACTTTTCCTTCCCGGACCCTCCCCCCAACTTCTCCTTCTCTGACCCACCCGCCAACTTCTCCTTCTCTGACCCACGTGCTGGTTTTTCTTCACTGACCCACCCGCCAACCTCTCCTTTTCCGACCCATCCGCCAACATCTACTTATCTGACCCACCCGCTGGCATCTCCTTCTCTGACCCACCCTCCAACTTCTCTTTCTCTGACCCACCTGCCAACTGCTCCTTCTCCGACCCACCCGCCAACTTCTCCTTCTCTGACCCACCCGCTACCTTCTCCTTCTCTGAACCACCCGCCAACTTCTCCTTCTCTGACCCACCCTCCAACTTCTCCTTCTCTGACCCACCCGCCAACTGCTCCTTCTCCGGCCTGCCCGCCAACTTCTCCTTCTCTGACCCACCCGCCAACTTCTCCTTCTCTGACCTACCCGCCAGCTTATCCTTCTCCGACCTGCCCACCAGCTTTTCCTTCTCTGACCCGTCCACCAACTTCTCCTTCTCTGACCTGCCAAATTACTTCTCCTTCTCCGACCCACCCGCCAACTGCTCCTTCTGCGACCTGCCCGGCAACTTCTACACTGAACCACCCATCAAGTTCTTCTTCTCTGTCCCGCCCCCCAAATACTGCTTCTCTGACACACCAGCTAGCTATTCCGTCTCTGACCCACCCGCCAAATTCTCCTTCTCTGACCCAACCATTGGCTTTTCCCGCTGCGACCCACCCACCAAATTCTCCTTCTCTGACTGACCCTCCAACTTCTCCTTCTCCGACCTGCCCACCAATTTCGCCTTCTCTGACCCACCCGCCAACTGCTCCTTCTCTGACCTGCCTGCCAACTTCTCCTTCACTGACCCACCCGTCAAGTTCTCCTTCTCTGACCCGCTGGCTTATCCTTCACTGACCCACCCATCGACTTCTCCTTCTCCAACGCACCCAACAATTTCTCCTATTCCGATCCACCCGCCAACTTCTCTTTCTCTGACCTTCCCGCCAACTTCTCCTTCTCTGACCGACCCACTGGCTCTTCCATCTCTGACCCACCCACCAGCTTCTCCTTCTCTGACCTGCCTGCCTAACTTCTCCTTCTCTGACCCGTCCACCATCTTCTCTTTCTCTGACACTCCCACCAACTTCTCCTTCTCTGACCTGCCCGCCAACTTATCCTCCTCCGAACTACCCACCAACTGCTCCTTCTCTGACCCACTTGCTGGCTTTTTCTTCTCTGACCCACCTGCCAACTTTTTCTTTTCCGACCCACCCACTAACTTCTCCTTCACTGAACCACCCGCCAACCTCTCCTCTTCCGACCCATCTGCCAACATCTCCTTATCTGACCCACCCCTCAAATTCTCCTTCTCTGACATGCCCGCCAACTTCTCCTTCTCTGTCCCACCCCCCAACTTCTGCTTCTCTGACCGACTTGCTGGCTTTTCCATCTCTGACCCACCCGCCAACTTCCCCTTTTCTGACCGGCCGTCCAACTTCTCCATCTCTGACCGGCCCTCCAACTTCTCCTTCTCTGACCCACCCACTGGCTTTTCACGCTGCAACACATCCACCAACTTCTCCTTCGCTGACCCACCCTCCAACTTCCCCTTCTCTGATCCACCCGCCAACTGCTCCTTCTCCGACCTGCCCGCCAACTTCTCCTTCTCTGACCCACCCGCTAACTTCTCCTTCTCTGAACCACCCACCAACTTCTCCTTCTCTGACCCACCCGAGAACTTTTCCTTCCCGGACCCTCCCCCCAACTACTCCTTCTCTGACCCACCCGCCAACTTCTCCTTCTCTGACCCACGTGCTGGCTCTTTCTTCACTGACCCACCCTCCAACTTCTCCTTCCCTAACTCACCCGCCAACTTCTCCTTTCCTGACCAGCCCGCAAACTTCTCCTTCTCTGTCCCGCCCCCCAACTGCTGCTACTCTGACCCACCCATTGGCATTTCCCGCTGCGACCCACCCGCCAAATTCTCCTTCTCTGACCGACCCTCCAACTTCTCCTTCTCTGACCTGCCCACCAATTTCTCCTTCGCTGACCCACCCGCCAGCTGCTCCTTCTCCGACCTGCCCGCAAAACTTCTCCTTCTCTGACCCCCCCATCAACTTCTCCTTCTCTAACCCCCCCGTCAACTTCTCTTTCTCTGATGCACCCGCCAATTTCTCTTATTCCAATCCACCCGCCAACTTCTCCTTCTCTGACCTGCCCGCCAACTTCTCCTTCTCCGACCCATTTGCTGGCTTTTTCTTCTCTGACCCACCCGCCAACTTTCTCTTTTCCGGTCCACCCGCTAACTTCTCCTTCTCTGACCCACCCGCCAACTTCTCCTTCTCTGACCCACGTGCTGGCTCTTTCTTCACTGATCCACCCTCCAACTTCTCCTTCCCTAACTCACCCGCCAACTTCTCCTTTACTGACCAGCCCACAAACTTCTCCTTCTCTGTCCTGCCCCCCAACTGCTGCTACTCTGACCCACCCATTGGCTTTTCCCGCTGCGACCCACCCGCCAAATTCTCCTTCTCTGACCGACCCTCCAACTTCTCCTTCTCTGACCTGCCCACCAATTTCTCCTTCGCTGACCCACCCGCCAGCTGCTCCTTCTCCGACCTGCCCGCAAAACTTCTCCTTCTCTGACCCCCCCGTCAACTTCTCCTTCTCTGACCCCCCCGTCAACTTCTCCTTCTCTGACCCACCCGTCGACTTCTCTTTGTCTGATGCACCCGCCAATTTCTCTTATTCCAATCCACCCGCCAACTTCTCCTTCTCTGACCTGCCCGCCAACTTCTCCTTCTCCGACCCATTTGCTGGCTTTTTCTTCTCTGACCCACCCGCCAACTTTCTCTTTTCCGGTCCACCCGCTAACTTCTCCTTCACTGACCAGCCCGCCAACTTCTACTTCTCCGACCTGCCAGCCAACTTCTCCTTCTCTGACCTACCAGCCAACTTCTCCTTCTCCGACCCACCCGCTGGATTTTCCTTCTCTAACCCACTCATCAACTTCTCCTTCTCTGACCCACCCACCAACTTCACCTTCTCTGACCTGCCCGCCAATTTCTCCATCTTTGACCTGCCCACCAACTTCTCCTTCTCCGACCCACCCGAGGGCTTTTCTTTCTCCGACCCTCCCGCCAACTTCTCCTTTTCCGACCCGCCTGCCAACTTCTCCTTCTCTGACCCACCCGCCACCTTCTCCTTTTCCGACCCACCCGCCAACTTCTCCTTCGCTGTCCCGCCCCCCAAATACTGCTTCTCTGACCCACCAGCTAGCTTTTCCGTCTTTGACCCACCCGCCAAATTCTCCTTCACTGACCTGCCCTCCAACTTCTCCTTCTCTGACCCACCCATTGGCATTTCCCGCTGCGACCCACCCACCAAATTCTCCTTCTCTGACTGACCCTCCAACTTCTCCTTCTCCGACCTGCTCACCAATTTCTCCTTCTCTGACCCACCCGCCAACTTCTCCTTCTCTGACCTGCCCGCCAACTTCTCCTTCACTGACCCACCGGTCAAGTTCTCCTTCTCTGACCTGCTGGCTTATCCTTCTCTGACCCACCCATCAACTTCTCCTTCTCCGACGCACCCACCAATTTCTCCTATTCCGATTCACCCGCCAACTTCTCCTTCTCTGACCTTCCCGCCAACTTCTCCTTCTCTGACCCACCCACTGGCTCTTCCATCTCTGACCCACCTGCCAGCTTCTCCTTCTCTGACCTGCCTGCCTAACTTCTCCTTCTCTGACCCGTCCACCATCTTCTCCTTCTCTGACACTCCCACCAACTTCTCCTTCTCTGACCTGCCCGCCAACTTATCCTTCTCCGACCTACCCGCCAACTGCTCCTTCTCTGACCCACTTGCTGCCTTTTTCTTCTCTGACCCACCCGCCAACCTCCCCTTTTCCAACCCATCTGCCAACATCTCCTTATCTGACCCACCCGCTAACTTCTCATTCTCTGAACCACCCACCAACTTCTCCTTCTCTGACCCACCCACTAGCTTCTCCTTCTCCGACCTGCCCAACAGCTTTTCCTTCTCTGACCCGTCCACCAACTTCTCCTTCTCTGACCTGCCAGCCAACTTCTCCATCTGTGACACACTCACAAACCTCTCCTTCTCTGACCCGTCCACCAACTTCTCCTTCTCCGACCCTCCCGCCAACTGCTCCTTCTCTGACCCACTTGCTGGCATATTATTCTCTGACCCACCCGCCAACTTTTTCTTTTCCGACCCACCGAGGGCTTTTCTTTCTCCGACCCTCCCGCCAACTTCTCCTTTTCCGACCCACCCGCCAACTTCTCCTTCTCTGTCCCGCCCCCCCAAATACTGCTTCTCTGACCCACCAGCTAGCTTTTCCGTCTCTGACCCACCCGCCAAATTCTCCTTCTCTGACTGACCCTCCAACTTCTCCTTCTCCGACCTGCCCACCAATTTCTCCTTCTCTGACCCACATGCCAACTGCTCCTTCTCTACCTGCCCGCCAACTTCTCCTTCACTGACCCACCGGTCAAGTTCTCCTTCTCCAACCCGCGGGCTTATCCTTCTCTGACCCACCCATCGACTTCTCCTTCTCCGACGCACCCACCAATTTCTCCTATTCCGATCCACCCGCCAACTTCTCCTTCTCTCACCTTCCCGCCAACTTCTCCTTCTCTGAGCCACCCACTGGCTCTTCCATCTCTGACCCACCCGCCAGCTTCTCCTTCTCTGACCGGTCCACCAACTTCTCCTTCTCTGACCTGCCAGCCAACTTCTCCATCTCCGACCCACCCACCAACTTCTCCTTCTCTGACCTGCCCGCCAACTTCTACTTCACCGACCTGCCCGCCAACTTCTCCTTCACTGACCCATCCGTAAAGTTCTCCTTCTCTGACCCGCTGGCTTATCCTTCTCTGACCCACCCATCAACTTCTCCTTCTCCGACGCACCAACCAATTTCTCCTATTCCGATCCACCCGCCAACTTCTCCTTCTCTGATCTTCCCGCCAACTTCTCCTTCTCTGACCCACCAACTGGCTCTTCCATCTCTGACCCACCCGCCAGCTTCTCCTTCTCTGACCTGCCTGCCTAACTTCTCCTTCTCTGACCCGTCCACCATCTTCTCCTTCTCTGACACTCCCACCAATTTCTCCTTCTCTGACCTGCCCGCCATCTTCTCCTTCACTGACCCATCCCTAAAGTTCTACTTCTCTGACCCGCTGGCTTATCCTTCTCTGACCCACCCATCGACTTCTCCTTCTCCGACGCACCCACCAATTTCTCCTATTCCGATCCACCCGCCAACTTCTCCTTCTCTGACCTTCCCGCCAACTTCTCCTTCTCTGACCCACCCACTGGCTCTTCCATCTCTGACCCACCCGCCAGCTTCTCCTTCTCTGACCTGCCTGCCTAACTTCTCCTTCTCTGACCCGTCCACCATCTTCTCTTTCTCTGACACTCCCACCAACTTCTCCTTCTCTGACCTGCCTGCCAACTTATCCTTCGCCGATCTACCCGCCATCTGCTCCTTCTCTGACCCACTTACTGGCTTTTTCTTCTCTGACCCACCTGCCAACTTTTTGTTTTCCGACCCACCCGCTAACTTCTCCTTCACTGACTCACCCGCCAACCTCTCATTTTCCGACCCATCCACCAACATCTCCTTATCTGACCCACCCACTGGCATCTCCTTCTCTGATCCACCCTCCAACTTCACCTTCTCTGACCAGCCCGCCAACTGCTCCTTCTCTGACCCACCCTCCAAATTCTCCTTCTTTGACATGCCCGCCAACTTCTCCTTCTCTGTGCCGCCCCCCAACTTCTGCTTCTCTGACCGACTTGCTGGCTTTTCCATCTCTGACCCACCCGCCAACCTCCCCTTCCTGACCTACCTGCCAACTGCTCCTTCTCTGACCCACCCGCCAACTTCTCCTTCTCTGAACCATCCACCAAATTCTCCTTCTCTGACCCACCCGCCAACTTCTCCTTCTCCAACCTGCCCACCAATTTCTCCTTCTCTGACCCACCCGCGAACTTCTCCTTCTCCAACCTGCCCACCAATTTCTGCGTCTCTGGCCCACCCGCCAACTTCTCCTTCTCTCACCCACCCGCCAACTTCTCCTTCTCCGACCTGCTCGCCAACTTCTCCTTCTCTGACCCACCCAACTTCTCCTTCTCTGACCCACGTGCTGGCTTTTTCTTCTCTGACCCACCCAACTTCTCCTTTTCCGAGCCACCCGCCAACTTCTCCTTCTCTGACCCACCCGCCAACTTCTCCTTTTCTTACCCACCCGCCAACTTCTCCATTTCTGACACACACACTGCCATCTCCTTCTCTGACCCACCCGTCAACTTCTCTTTCTCCGACGTACCCGCAATTTTCTCCTTTTCCGACCCACCCGCCAACTTCTCCTTCTCCGACTTACCCGCCAATTTCTCCTTCTTTTACCCACACACCAACTTCTCCTTCTCTGACCCACCCGCTGGCTTCTCCTTCTCTGACTCACCCCGCAACTTCTCCTTCCCTGACCTGCCCACCAACTTCTACTTTTCCGACCCACGTGCTGGGTTTTTCTTCTCTGACCCACCCGCCAACTTCTCCTTTTCTGACCCTCCCACCAACTTCTCCTTCTCTGACCTACCCGCCAGCTTCTCCTTTTCTGACCCACCCGCCAACTTCTCCTTCTCTGACCCGCTGGCTATTTCTTCTCTGACCCACCCATCAACTTCTCTTTCTCCGATGCACCCACCAACTTCTCCTTCTCCGACCTGCCCGCCAACTTCTCCTTCTCTGACCCGTCCACCACCTTCTCCTTCTCTGACCCACCAGCCAACTTCTCCTTTTCCGACCCACACGCCAACTTCTCCTTCTCTGACCCACCCAGTGCCATCTCCTTCTCTGACCCACCGGCCAACCTCCCCTTTTCGGACCTGCCTGCCCACTGCTCCTTCTCTGACCCACCCATCAACTTGCCTTCTCTGACCCACCCGGCAACTTCTACTTCTCTGACCTGCCCGTCCACTTCTCCTTCTCTGACCTGCCCGCGAACTCGTCCTACTCCGACCTGTCCGCAAACTTCTCCTTCTCTGACCCACCTGCCAACTTCTCCTTCTCTGACCCACCCGTCAACTTCTCCTTCTCCAACCCACCCGCTGGCTTTTCCTTCTCCGACGGACCCGCTGGCTTTTCCTTCTCTAACCCACCCACCAACTTCTCCTTCTCTGACCCGCTGGCTATTCCTTCTCAGACCCACCCGTCAACTTCTCTTTCTCCGACGCACCCACCAATTTCTCATTTTCCAACCCACCCGCCAACTTCTCCTTCTCCGACCTGCCCACCAACTTCTCCTTCTCCGACTTACCCGCCAATTTCTCCTTCTTTTACCCACACACCAACTTCTCCTTCTCTGACCCACCCGCTGGCTTCTCCTTCTCTGACTCACCCCGCAACTTCTCCTTCCCTGACCTGCCCACCAACTTCTCCTTTTCCGACCCACGTGCTGGGTTTTTCTTCTCTGACCCAACCGCCAACTTCTCCTTCTCTGTCCCACCCTCCAACTTCTCCCTCTCCAACCCACCCACTGGCTTTTCCTTCTCTGAACCACCCGCCAACATCTCCTTCTCTACCTACCTACCAACTTCTCATTGTCTGACACCACCGCCAAATTCTCCTTCTCCGACCCACCCGCCAACTTATCCTTCTCCGACCCACCCACCAACTTCTCCTTCTTCGACCTGTCCGCCAACTTCTCCTTCTCTGACTTGCCCGCCAACTTATCCTTCTCTGATCCACCCGCCAACATCTCCTTGTCTGACCTGCCCGCCAACTACTCCTTCTCCGACCCACCCGCCAACTTCTTCTCTGACACACCCACCAACTTCTTCTTCTCCGACCTGCCAGCCACCTTCTCCTTCTCTGACCCACGTGCTGGCTTTCTCTTCTCTGACCCACCCAACTTCTCCTTTTCCGACCCACCCGCCAACTTCTCCTTCTCTGACCCACCCGCCAACTTCTCCTTTTCTGACACACACACTGCCATCTCCTTCTCTGACCCACCCGTCAACTTCTCCTTCTCTGACTCACCCAACTTCCCCTTCCCAACCTACCTGCCAACTGCTCCTTCTCTGACCCACCCGCCAACTTCTCCTTCTCTGACCCACCCAACTTCTCCTTCTCTGACCCACCCGCCAACTTCTCCTTCTCCAACCTGCCCACCAATTTCTCCTTCTCTGACGCACCCGCCAACTTCTCCTTCTCCGACCTGCTCGCCAACATCTCCTTCTATGACCCACCCGCCAACTTCTCCTACTCTGACCCACCCGCCAACTTCTCCTTCTCTGACTTGCCCGTCAATTTCTCCTTCTCTGACCTGCCCGCAAACTTCAACTTCGCCGACCTGCCCGCCAACTTCTCCTACTCCGACCCACCCCTTGGCTTTTCCTTCTCTAACACACCCACCAACTTCTCCTTCTCTGACCCGCTGTCTATTCCTTCTCTGACCCACCTGTTAACTTCTCTTTCTCCAACGCACCCGCCAATTTCTCCTTTTCCGACCCACCCGTTAACTTCTCTTTCTCCAACGCACCCGCCAATTTCCCCGCCAACTTCAACTTCGCCGACATGCCCACCAACTTCTCCTTCTCTGACACACCCGCCAACTTCTCCTTTTCTGACCCACCCGCAAACTTCTGCTTTTCTGACACACACACTGCCATCTCCTTCTCTGACCCACACGCCAACCTCCCCTTCTCCGACCTACCTGCCAACTGCTACTTCTCTCACCCACCCACCAACTTCTCCTTCTCTGACCTGCCTGTCAACTTCTCCTTCTCTGACCTGCCCGCCAACTTCAACTTCGCCGACATGCCCACCAACTTCTCCTTCTCTGACACACCCGCCAACTTCTCCTTCTCTCACCCACCCGCCAAATTCTCCTTCTCTGACCTGTCCTCTAACTTCTCCTTCTCTCACCCACCCATTGACATCTCCTCCTCTGACCCACCAACCATCTTCTCCTTCTCTGACCCACCCACTGGGTTTTCCTTCTCCGACCCACCCGCCAACTTCTCCTTCTCTGACCCACCCACCAACTTCTCCTTCTCCAACCTGCCCACCAATTTCTCCTTCTCTGACCCACCCACCAACTTCTCCTTCTCCGACCTGCTCGCCAACTTCTCCTTCTCTGACCCACCCACCAACTTCTCCTTCTCCAACCTGCCCACCAATTTCTCCTTCTCTGACCCACCCACCAACTTCTCCTTCTCCGACCTGCTCGCCAACTTCTCCTTCTCTGACCCACCCGCCAACTTCTCCTTCTCTCAACCACCCGCCAACTTCTCCTTTTCTGACCCACCCGCAAACTTCTCCTATTCTGACACACACACTGCCATCTCCTTCTCTGACCCACACGCCAACTTCTCCTTCTCTGACCCACCCGCCAACCTCCCCTTCTCCGACCTACCTGCCAACTGCTCCTTCTCTCACCCACCCGCCAACTTCTCCTTCTCTGACCTGCCCGTCAACTTCTCCTGCTCTGACCTGACCGCCAAGTTCAACTTCGCCGACATGCCCACCAACTTCTCCTTCTCTGACACACCCGCCAACTTCTCCTTCTCTCAACCACCCGCCAACTTCTCCTTTTCTGACCCACCCGCAAACTTCTCCTATTCTGACACACACACTGCCATCTCCTTCGCTGACCCACACGCCAACTTCTCCTTCTCTGACCCACCCGCCAACCTCCCCTTCTCCGACCTACCTGCCAACTGCTCCTTCTCTCACCCACCCACCAACTTCTCCTTCTCTGACCTGCCCGTCAACTTCTCCTTCTCTGACCTGTCCGCCAACTTCAACTTCGCCGACATGCCCACCAACTTCTCCTTCTCTGACACACCTGCCAACTTCTCCTTCTCTCACCCACCCGCCAAATTCTCCTTCTCTGACCTGCCCTCTAAATTCCCCTTCTCTGACCCACCTATTGACATCTCCTTCTCTGACCCACCCGCCAACTTCTTCTTCTCTGACCCACCCTCCAAATTCTCCTTCTCTGACCTGCCCTCTAACTTCTCCTTCTCTCACCCACCCATTGACATCTCCTCCTCTGACCCACCAGCCAACTTCTCCTACTCTGACCCACCCACTGGGTTTGCCTTCTCCAACCCACCCGCCAACTTCTCCTTCTCTGATCCACCCGCCAACTTCTCCTTCTCCAACCTGCCCACCAATTTCTCCTTCTCTGACCCACCCGCCAACTTCTCCTTCTCTCACCCACCCGCCAACTTCTCCTTCTCTGACCTGCTCGTCAACTTCTCCTTCTCTGACCTGCCCGCCAACTTCTCATTCTCTGACCTGCCCACCAACTTCAACTTTGCCGACCTGCCCACCAACTCCTCCATCTCTGACACACCCGCCAACTTCTCCTTCTCTGACCCAGCCGCTAAATTCTCCTTCTCTGACCTGCCCTCTAAATTCCCCTTCTCTGACCCACCCATTGACATCTCCTTCTCTGACCCACCAGCCAACTTCTCCTACTCTGAACAACCCACTGGGTTTTCCTTCTCCGACACACCAGCCAACTTCTCCTTCTCCGACTTGCCTGCCAACTTCTCCTTCTCTTACCCACCCGCCAACTTCTCCTTCTCTGACCTGCCCGCCAACTTCTCCTTTTCTGACCCACCCGCTGGCTTCTCCTTCTCCAACCCACGCGCTGGCTTTTACTTCTCTGACTCACCCCGCAACTTCTCCTTCTCTGACCTGCCCAACAACTTCTCCTTCTCCGACCCACCCTCTGGGTTTTACTTCTCCGACCAACGCCCTGGCTTTTCCTTCTATAACCCACACACCAACTTCTCCTTTTCTGACCCGCTGGCTATTCCTTCTCTGACCCACCAGCCAACTTCTCCTTTTCTGACCCACCCGCCAACTTCTCCTTTTCTGACACACACACGGCCATCTCCTTCTCTGACCTACCCGCCAACTTCTCCTTCTCTGGCCCACCCGCCAACCTCCCCTTCCCGACCTACCTGCCAACTGCTCCTTCTCTGACCCACCCGCCACCTTCTCCTTCTCTGACCCACCCGCCAAATTCTCCTTCTCTGACCCACCCGCCAACTTCTCCTTCTCCAACCCGCCCACCAATTTCTCCTTCTCTGACCCACCCGCGAACTTCTCCTTCTCCAACCTGCCCACCAATTTCTGCTTCTCTGACCCACCCGCCAACTTCTCCTTCTCCGACCTGCTCGCCAACATCTCCTTCTATGACCCACCCGCCAACTTCTCCTACTCTGACCTGCCCTCCAATTTCTTCTTCTCTGACCCATCCACCAACTTCTCCTTCTCTGACCCACCCACCAACTTCTCCTTCTCTGACCCACCCGCCAACTTCTCCTTCTCCGACCTGCTCGCCAACATCTCCTTCTATGACCCACCCGCCAACTTCTCCTACTCTGACCCACCCGCCAACTTCTCCTTCTCTGACTTGCCCGTCAACTTCTCCTTCTCTGACCTGCCCGCCAACTTCTCCTTCTCTGACCTGCTCGCCAACATCTCCTTCTATGACCCACCCGCCAACTTCTCCTACTCTGACCCACCCACCAACTTCTCCTTCTCTGACTTGCCCGTCAACTTCTCCTTCTCTGACCTGCCCGCCAACTTCTCCTTCTCTGACCTGCCCGCAAACTTCAACTTCGCTGACCTGCCCGCCAACTTCTCCTACTCCGACCCACCCCTTGGCTTCTCCTTCTCTAACACACCCACCAACTTCTCCTTCTCTGACCCGCTGGCTATTCCTTCTCTGACCCACCCGTTAACTTCTCTTTCTCCAACGCACCCGCCAATTTCTCCCTTTCCGACCCACCTGTTAACTTCTCCTTCTCTGACCTTCATGCCAAATTCTCCTTCTGTGACCCACCCACTGGCTCTTCTTTCTCTGACACACCCGCCAGTTTCTCATTCTCTGACCTGCCCTCCAATTTCTTCTTCTCTGACCCATCCACCAACTTCTCCTTCTCTGACCCACCCACCAACTTCTCCTTCTCCGACCTGCCGGCCAACTTCTCCTTCTCTGACCAACGTGCTGGCTTTTTCTTCTCTGACCCACCCAACTTCTCCTTTTCCGACCCACCCGCCAACTTCTCCTTCTCTGACTCACCCACCAATTCCTCCTTTTCTGACCCACCCGCCAACTTCTCCTTTTCTGACACACACACTGCCATCTCCTTCTCTGACCCACCCGCCAACTTCTCCTTCTCTGACCCACCCGCCAACCTCCCCTTCTCCGACCTACCTGCCAACTGCTCCTTCTCTGACCCACCCACCAACATCTTCTTCTCTGACACACGCACCAAATTCTCCTTCTCTGACCAGCCCTCTAACTTCTCCTTGTCTCACCCACCCATTGACATCTCCTCCTCTGACCCACCAGCCAACTTCGCCTACTCTGACTCACCCACTGCGTTTTCCTTCTCCGACCCACCCACCAACTTCTCCTTCTCTGACCCACCCGCCAACTTCTCCTTCTCCAACCTGCCCACCAATTTCTCCTCCTCTGACCCACCCGCCAACTTCTCCTTCTCCGACTTGCTCGCCAACTTCTCCTTCTCTCACCCACCCGCCAACTTCTCCTTCTCTGACCTGCCCGTCAACTTCTCCTTCTCTGACCTGCCCGCCAACTTCAACTTCGCCGACATTCCCACCAACTTCCCCTTCTCTGACACACCCGCCAACTCCTCCTTCTCTCACCCACCCGCCAAATTCTCCTTTTCTGACACACACACTGCCATCTCCTTCTCTGACCCACCCGCCAACTTCTCCTTCTCTGACCCACCCGCCAACCTCTCCTTCCCGACCTACCTGCCAACTGCTCCTTCTCTGACCCACCCGCCAACTTCTGCTTCTCTGACCCACCCGCCAAGTTCTCCTTCTCTGACCCACCCGCCAACTTCTCCTTCTCCAACCTGCCCATCAATTTCTCCTTCTCTGACCCACCCGCCAACTTCTCCTACTCTGACCCACCGGCCAACTTCTCCTTCTCTGACTTGCCCGTCAACTTCTTCTTCTCTGACCTGCCCGCCAACTTCTCCTTCTCTCACCTGCCCGCAAACTTCAACTTCGCCGACCTGCCCGCCAACTTCTCCTTCTCCGACCCACCCCTTGGCTTTTCCTTCTCTAACACACCCACCAACTTCTCCTTCTCTGACCCGCTGGCTATTCCTTCTCTGACCCACCCGTTAACTTCTCTTTCTCCAACGCACCCGCCAATTTCTCCTTCTCTGACCTGCCCGTCAACTTCTCATTCTCTGACCCACCCGCCAACTTCTCCTCCTCTGACCCACCCGCCAACCTCCCCTTCCCGACCTACCTGCCAACTGCTCCTTCTCTGACCCACCCGCAACTTCTCCTTCTCCAACCTGCCCACCAATTTCTCCTTCTATGACCCACCCGCCAACTTCTCCTTCTCCGACCTGCCGGCCAACTTCTCCTTCTCTGACCCACGTGCTGGCTTTTTCTTCTCTGACCCACCCAACTTCTCCTTTTCTGACCCACCCGCCAACTTCTCCTTCTCTGACTCACCCACCAACTCCTCCTTTTCTGACCCACCCGCCAACTTCTCCTTTTCTGACACACACACTGCCATCTCCTTCTCTGACCCACCCGTCAACTTCTCCTTCTCCAACCTGCCCACCAATTTCTCCTTCTATGACCCACCCGCCAACTTCTCCTTCTCCAACCTGCCCACCAATTTCTCCTTCTCTGACTCACACGCTAACTTCTCCTTCTCCGACCTGCTCGCCAACATCTCCTTCTATGACCCACCCGCCAACTTCTCCTTCAACGACCTGCCAGCCAACTTCTCCTTCTCTGACCCACGTGCTGGCTTTTTCTTCTCTGACCCACCCAACTTCTCCTTTTCCGACCCACCCGCCAACTTCTGCTCCTCTCACCCACCCACCAACTTCTCCTACTCTGACCCACCCACTGGGTTTTCCTACTCCAACCCACCCGCCAACTTCTCCTTCTCTGACCCACCCGCCAACTTCTCCTTCTCCAACTTGCCCACCAATTTCTCCTTCTCTGACCCACCCGCCAACTTCTCCTTCTCCGACCTGCTCGCCAACTTCTCCTTCTCTGACCCACCCGCCAACTTCTCCTTCTCTCACCTACCCGCCAACTTCTCCTTCTCTGACCTGCCCGTCAACTTCTCATTCTCTGACCTGCCCGCCAACTTCTCCTTCTCTGATCTGCCCACCAACTTCAACTTTGCCGACCTGCCCACCAACTCCTCCTTCTCTGACCCACCCGCTAAATTCTCCTTCTCTGACCTGCCCTCTAAATTCCCCTTCTCTGACCCACCCATTGACATCTCCTTCTCTGACCCGCTGGCTATTCCTTCTCTGACCCACCCATTAACTTCTCTTTCTCCAACGCACCAGCCAATTTCTCCCTTTCCGACCCACCTGTTAACTTCTCCTTCTCTGACCTTCATGCCAACTTCTCCTTCTCTGACCCACCCACTGGCTCTTCTTTCTCTGACCCACCAGCCAGTTTCTCATTCTCTGACCTGCCCTCCAATTTCTTCTTCTCTGACCTATCCACCAACTTCTCCTTCTCTGACCCACCCACCAACTTCTCCTTCTCCGACCTGCCGGTCAACTTCTCCTTCTCTGACCCACGTGCTGGCTTTTTCTTCTCTGACCCACCCAACTTCTCCTTTTCCGACCCACCCGCCAACTTCTCCTTCTCTGACTCACCCACCAACTTCTCCTTTTCTGACCCACCCGCCAACTTCTCCTTTTCTGACACACACACTGCCATCTCCTTCTCTGACCCACACGCCAACTTCTCCTTCTCTGACCCACCCGCCAACCTCCCCTTCTCCGACCTACCTGCCAACTTCTCCTTCTCTGACCCACCCGCCAACCTCTCCTTCTCCAACCAACCCACCAATTTCTCCTTCTCTGACCCACCCGCCAACTTCTCCTTCTCTGACCTTCATGCCAACTTCTCCTTCTCTGACCCACCCACTGGCTCTTCTTTCTCTGACCCACCCGCCAGTTTCTCATTCTCTGACCTGCCCTCCAATTTCTTCTTCTCTGACCCATCCACCAACTTCTCCTTCTCTGACCCACCCACCAACTTCTCCTTCTCCGACCTGCCGGCCAACTTCTCCTTCTCTGACCCACATGCTGGCTTTTTCTTCTCTGACCCACCCAACTTCTCCTTTTCCGACCCACCCGCCAACTTCTCCTTCTCAGACTCACCCACCAACTTCTCCTTTTCTGACCCACCCGCCAACTTCTCCTTCTCTGACCCACCCGCCAACCTCCCCTTCTCCGACCTACCTGCCAACTGCTCCTTCTCTGACCCACCCACCAACATCTTCATCTCCAACCCACCCGCCAACTTCTCCTTCTCTGACCCACCCGCCAACCTCTCCTTCTCCAACCAGCCCACCAATTTCTCCTTCTCTGACCCACCCGCCAACTTCTCCTTCTCCGACCTGCTCGCCAACTTCTCCTTCTCTGACCCACCCGCCAACTTCTCCTTCTCTCACCCACCCGCCAACTTCTCCTTCTCTGACCTGCCCGTCAACTTCTCCTTCTCTGACCTGCCCGCCAACTTCTCCTTCTCTGACCTGCCCACAAATTCTCCTTCTCTGACCTGCCCACCAACTTCAACTTTGCCGACCTGCCCACCAACTCCTCCTTCTCTGACACAACCGCCAACTTCTCCTTCTCTGACCCACCCGCTAAATTCTCCTTCTCTGACCTGCCCTCTAAATTCCCCTTCTCTGACCCACCCATTGACATCTCCTTCTCTGACCCACCAGCCAACTTCTCCTACTCTGAACAACCCACTGGGTTTTCCTTCTCCGACACACCAGCCAACTTCTCCTTCTCCGACTTGCCTGCCAACTTCTCCTTCTCTTACCCACCCGCCAACTTCTCCTTCTCTGACCTGCTCGCCAACTTCTCCTTTTCTGACCCACCCGCTGGCTTCTCCTTCTCCAACCCACGCACTGGCTTTTACTTCTCTGACTCACCCCGCAACTTCTCCTTCTCTGACCTGCCCAACAACTTCTCCTTCTCCGACCCACCCTCTGGGTTTTACTTCTCAGACCAACCCCCTGGCTTTTCCTTCTGTAACCCACACACCAACTTCTCCTTTTCTGACCCGCTGGCTATTCCTTCTCTGACCCACCCGCCAACTTCTCCTTTTCTGACCCACCCGCCAACTTCTCCTTCTCCAACCTGCTCGCCAACATCTCCTTCTATGACCCACCCGCCAACTTCTCCTTCTCCGAGCTGCCGGCCAACTTCTCCTTTTCTGACCCACGTGCTGGCTTTTTCTTCTCTGACCCACCCAACTTCTCCTTTTCCGACCCACCCGCCAACTTCTCCTCCTCTGACCCACCCACCAACTTCTCCTACTCTGACCCACCCACTGGGTTTTCCTACTCCAACCCACCCGCCAACTTCTCCTTCTCTGACCCACCCGCCAACTTCTCCTTCTCCAACTTGCCCACCAATTTCTCCTTCTCTGGCCCACCCGCCAACTTCTCCTTCTCCGACCTGCTCGCCAACTTCTCCTTCTCTGACCCACCCGCCAACTTCTCCTTCTCTCACCTACCCGTCAACTTCTCCTTCTCTGACCTGCCCGTCAACTTCTCATTCTCTGACCTGCCCGCCAACTTCTCCTTCTCTGATCTGCCCACCAACATCAACTTTGCCGACCTGCCCACCAACTCCTCCTTCTCTGACCCACCCGCTAAATTCTCCTTCTCCGACCTGCCCTCCAAATTCCCCTTCTCTGACCCACCCATTGACATCTCCTTCTCTGACCCACCAGCCAACTTCTCCTACTCTGAACAACCCACTGGGTTTTCCTTTTCCGACCCACCAGCCAACTTCTCCTTCTCCGACTTGCCTGCCAACTTCTCCTTCTCTTACCCACCCGCCAACTTCTCCTTCTCTGACCCGCCCGCCAACTTCTCCTTTTCTGACCCACCCGCTGGCTTCACCTTCTCCAACACATTCGCGGGCTTTTACTTATCTGACTCACCCCGCAACTTCTCCTTCTCTGACCTGCCCAACAACTTCTCCTTCTCCGACCCACCCTCTGGGATTTACTTCTCCGACCAACCCCCTGGCTTTTCTTCTGTAACCCACACACCAACTTCTCCTTTTCTGACCCGCTGGCTATTCCTTCACTGACCCACCCGCCAACTTCTCCTTCTCCAACCTGCCCACCAATTTCTCCTCCTCTGACCCACCCGCCAACTTCTCCTTCTCCGACTTGCTCGCCAACTTCTCCTTCTCTCACCCATCCGCCAACTTCTCCTTCTCTGACCTGCCCGTCAACTTCTCCTTCTCTGACCTGCCCGCCAACTTCAACTTCGCCGACATTCCCACCAACTTCCCCTTCTCTGACACACCCGCCAACTCCTCCTTCTCTCACCCACCCGCCAAATTCTCCTTTTCTGACACACACACTGCCATCTCCTTCTCTGACCCACCCGCCAAATTCTCCTTCTCTGACCCACCCGCCAACCTCCCCTTCCCGACCTACCTGCCAACTGCTCCTTCTCTGACCCACCCGCCAACTTCTGCTTCTCTGACCCACCCGCCAAATTCTCCTTCTATGACCCACCCGCCAACTTCTCCTTCTCCAACCTGCCCATCAATTTCTCCTTCTCTGACCCACCCGCCAACTTCTCCTACTCTGACCCACCGGCCAACTTCTGCTTCTCTGACTTGCCCGTCAACTTCTCCTTCTCTCACCTGCCCGCCAACTTCTCCTTCTCTCACCTGCCCGCAAACTTCAACTTCGCCGACCTGCCCGCCAACTTCTCCTTCTCCGACCCACCCCTTGGCTTTTCCTTCTCTAACACACCCACCAACTTCTCCTTCTCTGACCCGCTGGCTATTCCTTCTCTGACCCACCCGTTAACTTCTCTTTCTCCAACGCACCCGCCAATTTCTCCTTCTCTGACCTGCCCGTCAACTTCTCATTCTCTGACCAGCCCGCCAACTTCTCCTTCTCGGATCTGCCCAACTTCAACTTTGCCGACCTGCCCACCAACTCCTCCTTCTCTGACACACCCGCCAACTTCTCCTTCTCTGACCCACCCGCTAAATTCTCCTTCTCTGACCTGCCCTCTAAATTCCCCTTCTCTGACCCACCCATTGACATCTCCTTCTCTGACCCACCAGCCAACTTCTCCTACTCTGAACAACCCACTGGGTTTTCCTTCTCTGACCTGCCCGCCAACTTCTCCTTTTCTGACCCACCCGCTGGCTTCTCCTTCTCCAACACACGCGCGGGCTTTACTTATCTGACTCACCCCGCAACGTCTCCTTCTCTGACCTGCCCAACAACTTCTCCTTCTCTAACCCACCCGCCAACTTCTCCTTCTCTGACCCACCCGCCAACCTCTCCTTCCCAACCTACCTGCCAACTGCTCCTTCTCTGACCCACCCGCCAATTTCTCCTTCTCCGACCTGCTCGCCAACATTTCCTTCTATGACCCACCCGCCAACTTCTCCTACTCTGACCCACCCGCCAACTTCTCCTTCTCTGACTTGCCCGTCAACTTCTCCTTCTCTGACCTGCCCACCAACTTCTCCTTCTCTGACCTGCCCGCAAACTTCAACTTCGCCGACCTGCCCGCCAACTTCTCCTACTCCGACCCACCCCTTGGCTTTTCCTTCTCTAACTCACCCACCAACTTCTCCTTCTCTGACCCGCTGGCTATTCCTTCTCTGACCCACCCGTTAACTTCTCTTTCTCCAACGCACCCGCCAATTTCTCCCTTTACGACTCACCTGTTAACTTCTCCTTCTCTGACCTTCATGCCAACTTCTCCTTCTCTGACCCACCCACTGGCTCTTCTTTCTCTGACCCACCCGCCAGTTTCTCATTCTCTGACCTGCCCTCCAATTTCTTCTTCTCTGACCCATCCACCAACTTCTCCTTCTCTGACCCACCCACCAACTTCTCCTTCTCCGACCTGCCGGTCAACTTCTCCTTCTCTGACCCACGTGCTGGCTTTTTCTTCTCTGACCCACCCAACTTCTCCTTTTCCGACCCACCCGCCAACTTCTCCTTCTCTGACTCACCCACCAACTTCTCCTTTTCTGACCCACCCGCCAACTTCTCCTTTTCTGACACACACACTGCCATCTCCTTCTCTGACCCACCCGCCAACTTCTCCTTCTCTGATCCACCCGCCAACCTCCCCTTCTCCGACCTACCTGCCAACTGCTCCTTCTCTGACCCACCCACCAACATCTTCTTCTCCAACCCACCCGCCAACTTCTCCTTCTCTGACCTACCCGCCAACTTCTCCTTCTCCAACCTGCCCACCAATTTCTCCTTCTCTGACCCACCCGCCAACTTCTCCTTCTCCGACCTGCTCGCCAACTTCTCCTTCTCTGACCCACCCGCCAACTTCTCCTTCTCTCACCCACCCGCCAACTTCTCCTTCTCTGACCTGCCCGTCAACTTCTCCTTCTCTGACCTGCCCACCAACTTCAACTTTGCCGACCTGCCCACCAACTCCTCCATCTCTGACACACCCGCCAACTTCTCCTTCTCTGACCCACCCGCTAAATTCTCCTTCTCTGACCTGCCCTCTAAATTCCCCTTCTCTGACCCACCCATTGACATCTCCTTCTCTGACCCACCAGCCAACTTCTCCTACTCTGAACAACCCACTGGGTTTTCCTTCTCCGACACACCAGCCAACATCTCCTTCTCCGACTTGCCTGCCAACTTCTCCTTCTCTTACCCACCCGCCAACTTCTCCTTCTCTGACCCGCCCGCCAACTTCTCCTTTTCTGACCCACCCGCTGGCTTCTCCTTCTCCAACCCACGCGCTGGCTTTTACTTCTCTGACTCACCCTGCAACTTCTCCTTCTCTGACCTGCCCAACAACTTCTCCTTCTCCGACCCACCCTCTGGGTTTTACTTCTCCGACCAACCCCCTGGCTTTTCCTTCTGTAACCCACACACCAACTTCTCCTTTTCTGACCCGCTGGCTATTCCTTCTCTGACCCACCCGCCAACTTCTCCTTCTCTGACCCACCCGCCAACTTCTCCTTTTCTGACACACACAGTGCCATCTCCTTCTCTGACCCACCCACCAACTTCTCCTTCTCTGACCCACCCGCCAACCTCCCCTTCCCAACCTACCTGCCAACTGCTCCTTCTCTGACCCACCCGCCAACTTCTCCTTCTCTGACCCACCCGCCAAATTCTCCTTCTCTGACCCACCTGCCAAATTCTCCTTCTACAACCTGCCCACCAATTTCTCCTTCTCTGACCCACCCGCCAACTTCTCCTTCTCCGACCTGCTCGCCAACATCTCCTTCTATGACCCACCCGCCAACTTCTCCTACTCTGACCCACCCACCAACTTCTCCTTCTCTGACTTGCCCGTCAACTTCTCCTTCTCTGAGCTGCCCGCCAACTTCTCCTTCTCTCACCTGCCCGCAAACTTCAACTTCGCCGACCTGCCCGCCAACTTCTCCTTCTCCAACCCACCCCTTGGCTTTTCCTTCTCTAACACACCCACCAACTTCTCCTTCTCTGACCCACTGGCTACTCCTTCTCTGACCCACCCGTTAACTTCTCTTTCTCCAACGCACCCGCCAATTTCTCCTTTTCCGACCCACCAGTTAACTTCTCCTTCTCTGACCTTCATGCCAACTTCTCCTTCTCTGACCCACCCACTGGCTCTTCTATCTCTGACCCACCCGCCAGTTTCTCATTCTCTGACCTGCCCTCCAATTTCCTCTTCTCTGACCCATCCACCAACTTCTCCTTCTCTGACCCACCCACCAACTTCTTCTCCTCCGACCTGCCGGCCAACTTCTCCTTCTCTGACCCACGTGCTGGCTTTTTCTTCTCTGACCCACCCAACTTCTCCTTTTCCGACCCACCCTCCAACTTCTCCTTCTCTGACTCACCCACCAACTTCTCCTTTTCTGACCCACCCGCCAACTTCTCCTTTTCTGACACACACACTGCCATCTCCTTCTCTGACCCACCCGCCAACTGCTCCTTCTCTGACCCACCCACCAACATCTTCTTCTCTGACACACCCACCAAATTCTCCTTCTCTGACCTGCCCTCTAACTTCTCCTTCTCTCACCCACCCATTGACATCTCCTCCTCTGACTCACCAGCCAACTTCGCCTACTCTGACTCACCCACTGGGTTTTCCTTCTCCGACCCACCCGCCAACATCTCCTTCCCTGACCCACCCGCCAACTTCTCCTTCTCCAACCTGCCCACCAACTTCTCCTTCTATGACCCGCTGGCTATTCCTTCTCTGACCCACCCGTTAACTTCTCTTTCTCCAACGCACCCGCCAATTTCTCCTTTTCCGACCCACCAGTTAACTTCTCCTTCTCTGACCTTCATGCCAACTTCTCCTTCTCTGACCCACCCACTGGCTCTTCTATCTCTGACCCACCTGCCAGTTTCTCATTCTCTGACCTGCCCTCCAATTTCCTCTTCTCTGACCCATCCACCAACTTCTCCTTCTCTGACCCACCCACCAACTTCTTCTCTTCCGACCTGCCGGCCAACTTCTCCTTCTCTGACCCACGTGCTGGCTTTTTCTTCTCTGACCCACCCAACTTCTCCTTTTCCGACCCACCCTCCAACTTCTCCTTCTCTGACTCACCCACCAACTTCTCCTTTTCTGACCCACCCGCCAACTTCTCCTTTTCTGACACACACACTGCCATCTCCTTCTCTGACCCACCCGCCAACTTCTCCTTCTCTGACACACCCGCCAAACTCCCCTTCTCCGACCTACCTGCCAACTGCTCCTTCTCTGACCCACCCACCAACATCTTCTTCTCTGACACACCCACCAAATTCTCCTTCTCTGACCTGCCCTCTAACTTCTCCTTCTCTCACCCACCCATTGACATCTCCTCCTCTGACCCACCAGCCAACTTCGCCTACTCTGACTCACCCACTGGGTTTTCCTTCTCCGACCCACCCGCCAACATCTCGTTCCCTGACCCACCCGTCAACTTATCCTTCTCCAACCTGCCCACCAACTTCTCCTTCTATGACCCGCTGGCTATTCCTTCTCTGACCCACCCGTTAACTTCTCTTTCTCCAACGCACCCGCCAATTTCTCTTTTTCCGACCCACCAGTTAACTTCTCCTTCTCTGACTTCATGCCAACTTCTCCTCCTCTGACCCACCCACTGGCTCTTCTTTCTCTGACCCACCTGCCAGTTTCTCATTCTCTGACCTGCCCTCCAATTTCCTCTTCTCTGACCCATCCACCAACTTCTCCTTTTCCGACCCACCCTCCAACTTCTCCTTCTCTGACTCACCCACCAACTTCTCCTTTTCTGACCCACCCGCCAACTTCTCCTTTTCTGACACACACACTGCCATCTCCTTCTCTGACCCACCCGCCAACTTCTCCTTCTCTGACCCACCCGCCAACTTCTCCTTCTCTGACCCACCCGCCAACCTCTCCTTCCCAACCTACCTGCCAACTGCTCCTTCTCTGACCCACCCGCCAATTTCTCCTTCTCCGACCTGCTCGCCAACATTTCCTTCTATGACCCACCCGCCAACTTCTCCTACTCTGACCCACCCGCCAACTTCTCCTTCTCTGACTTGCCCGTCAACTTCTCCTTCTCTGACCTGCCCACCAACTTCTCCTTCTCTGACCTGCACGCAAACTTCAACTTCGCCGACCTGCCCGCCAACTTCTCCTACTCCGACCCACCCCTTGGCTTTTCCTTCTCTAACTCACCCACCAACTTCTCCTTCTCTGACCCGCTGGCTATTCCTTCTCTGACCCACCCGTTAACTTCTCTTTCTCCAACGCACCCGCCAATTTCTCCCTTTACGACTCACCTGTTAACTTCTCCTTCTCTGACCTTCATGCCAACTTCTCCTTCTCTGACCCACCCACTGGCTCTTCTTTCTCTGACCCACCCGCCAACTTCTCCTTTTCTGACACACACACTGCCATCTCCTTCTCTGACCCACCCACCAACTTCTCCTTCTCTGACCCACCCGCCAACCTCCCCTTCCCAACCTACCTGCCAACTGCTCCTTCTCTGACCCACCCGCCAACTTCTCCTTCTCTGACCCACCCGCCAAATTCTCCTTCTCCGACCTGCTCGCCAACATCTCCTTCTATGACCCACCCGCCAACTTCTCCTACTCTGACCCACCCACCAACTTCTCCTTCTCTGACTTGCCCGTCAACTTCTCCTTCTCTGAGCTGCCCGCCAACTTCTCCTTCTCTCACCTGCCCGCAAACTTCAACTTCGCCGACCTGCCCGCCAACTTCTCCTTCTCCAACCCACCCCTTGGCTTTTCCTTCTCTAACACACCCACCAACTTCTCCTTCTCTGACCCGCTGGCTATTCCTTCTCTGACCCACCCGTTAACTTCTCTTTCTCCAACGCACCCGCCAATTTCTCCTTTTCCGACCCACCAGTTAACTTCTCCTTCTCTGACCTTCATGCCAACTTCTCCTTCTCTGACCCACCCACTGGCTCTTCTATCTCTGACCCACCCGCCAGTTTCTCATTCTCTGACCTGCCCTCCAATTTCCTCTTCTCTGACCCATCCACCAACTTCTCCTTCTCTGACCCACCCACCAACTTCTTCTCCTCCGACCTGCCGGCCAACTTCTCCTTCTCTGACCCACGTGCTGGCTTTTTCTTCTCTGACCCACCCAACTTCTCCTTTTCCGACCCACCCTCCAACTTCTCCTTCTCTGACTCACCCACCAACTTCTCCTTTTCTGACCCACCCGCCAACTTCTCCTTTTCTGACACACACACTGCCATCTCCTTCTCTGACCCACCCGCCAACTGCTCCTTCTCTGACCCACCCACCAACATCTTCTTCTCTGACACACCCACCAAATTCTCCTTCTCTGACCTGCCCTCTAACTTCTCCTTCTCTCACCCACCCATTGACATCTCCTCCTCTGACTCACCAGCCAACTTCGCCTACTCTGACTCACCCACTGGGTTTTCCTTCTCCGACCCACCCGCCAACATCTCCTTCCCTGACCCACCCGCCAACTTCTCCTTCTCCAACCTGCCCACCAACTTCTCCTTCTATGACCCGCTGGCTATTCCTTCTCTGACCCACCCGTTAACTTCTCTTTCTCCAACGCACCCGCCAATTTCTCCTTTTCCGACCCACCAGTTAACTTCTCCTTCTCTGACCTTCATGCCAACTTCTCCTTCTCTGACCCACCCACTGGCTCTTCTATCTCTGACCCACCTGCCAGTTTCTCATTCTCTGACCTGCCCTCCAATTTCCTCTTCTCTGACCCATCCACCAACTTCTCCTTCTCTGACCCACCCACCAACTTCTTCTCTTCCGACCTGCCGGCCAACTTCTCCTTCTCTGACCCACGTGCTGGCTTTTTCTTCTCTGACCCACCCAACTTCTCCTTTTCCGACCCACCCTCCAACTTCTCCTTCTCTGACTCACCCACCAACTTCTCCTTTTCTGACCCACCCGCCAACTTCTCCTTTTCTGACACACACACTGCCATCTCCTTCTCTGACCCACCCGCCAACTTCTCCTTCTCTGACACACCCGCCAAACTCCCCTTCTCCGACCTACCTGCCAACTGCTCCTTCTCTGACCCACCCACCAACATCTTCTTCTCTGACACACCCACCAAATTCTCCTTCTCTGACCTGCCCTCTAACTTCTCCTTCTCTCACCCACCCATTGACATCTCCTCCTCTGACCCACCAGCCAACTTCGCCTACTCTGACTCACCCACTGGGTTTTCCTTCTCCGACCCACCCGCCAACATCTCGTTCCCTGACCCACCCGTCAACTTATCCTTCTCCAACCTGCCCACCAACTTCTCCTTCTATGACCCGCTGGCTATTCCTTCTCTGACCCACCCGTTAACTTCTCTTTCTCCAACGCACCCGCCAATTTCTCTTTTTCCGACCCACCAGTTAACTTCTCCTTCTCTGACTTCATGCCAACTTCTCCTCCTCTGACCCACCCACTGGCTCTTCTTTCTCTGACCCACCTGCCAGTTTCTCATTCTCTGACCTGCCCTCCAATTTCCTCTTCTCTGACCCATCCACCAACTTCTCCTTTTCCGACCCACCCTCCAACTTCTCCTTCTCTGACTCACCCACCAACTTCTCCTTTTCTGACCCACCCGCCAACTTCTCCTTTTCTGACACACACACTGCCATCTCCTTCTCTGACCCACCCGCCAACTTCTCCTTCTCTGACCCACCCGCCAACTTCTCCTTCTCTGACCCACCCGCCAACCTCTCCTTCCCAACCTACCTGCCAACTGCTCCTTCTCTGACCCACCCGCCAATTTCTCCTTCTCCGACCTGCTCGCCAACATTTCCTTCTATGACCCACCCGCCAACTTCTCCTACTCTGACCCACCCGCCAACTTCTCCTTCTCTGACTTGCCCGTCAACTTCTCCTTCTCTGACCTGCCCACCAACTTCTCCTTCTCTGACCTGCACGCAAACTTCAACTTCGCCGACCTGCCCGCCAACTTCTCCTACTCCGACCCACCCCTTGGCTTTTCCTTCTCTAACTCACCCACCAACTTCTCCTTCTCTGACCCGCTGGCTATTCCTTCTCTGACCCACCCGTTAACTTCTCTTTCTCCAACGCACCCGCCAATTTCTCCCTTTACGACTCACCTGTTAACTTCTCCTTCTCTGACCTTCATGCCAACTTCTCCTTCTCTGACCCACCCACTGGCTCTTCTTTCTCTGACCCACCCGCCAGTTTCTCATTCTCTGACCTGCCCTCCAATTTCTTCTTCTCTGACCCATCCACCAACTTCTCCTTCTCTGACCCACCCACCAACTTCTCCTTCTCCGACCTGCCGGTCAACTTCTCCTTCTCTGACCCACGTGCTGGCTTTTTCTTCTCTGACCCACCCAACTTCTCCTTTTCCGACCCACCCGCCAACTTCTCCTTCTCTGACTCACCCACCAACTTCTCCTTTTCTGACCCACCCGCCAACTTCTCCTTTTCTGACACACACACTGCCATCTCCTTCTCTGACCCACCCGCCAACTTCTCCTTCTCTGATCCACCCGCCAACCTCCCCTTCTCCGACCTACCTGCCAACTGCTCCTTCTCTGACCCACCCACCAACATCTTCTTCTCCAACCCACCCGCCAACTTCTCCTTCTCTGACCTACCCGCCAACTTCTCCTTCTCCAACCTGCCCACCAATTTCTCCTTCTCTGACCCACCCGCCAACTTCTCCTTCTCCGACCTGCTCGCCAACTTCTCCTTCTCTGACCCACCCGCAAACTTCTCCTTCTCTCACCCACCCGCCAACTTCTCCTTCTCTGACCTGCCCGTCAACTTCTCCTTCTCTGACCTGCCCACCAACTTCAACTTTGCCGACCTGCCCACCAACTCCTCCATCTCTGACACACCCGCCAACTTCTCCTTCTCTGACCCACCCGCTAAATTCTCCTTCTCTGACCTGCCCTCTAAATTCCCCTTCTCTGACCCACCCATTGACATCTCCTTCTCTGACCCACCAGCCAACTTCTCCTACTCTGAACAACCCACTGGGTTTTCCTTCTCCGACACACCAGCCAACTTCTCCTTCTCCGACTTGCCTGCCAACTTCTCCTTCTCTTACCCACCCGCCAACTTCTCCTTCTCTGACCCGCCCGCCAACTTCTCCTTTTCTGACCCACCCGCTGGCTTCTCCTTCTCCAACCCACGCGCTGGCTTTTACTTCTCTGACTCACCCTGCAACTTCTCCTTCTCTGACCTGCCCAACAACTTCTCCTTCTCCGACCCACCCTCTGGGTTTTACTTCTCCGACCAACCCCCTGGCTTTTCCTTCTGTAACCCACACACCAACTTCTCCTTTTCTGACCCGCTGGCTATTCCTTCTCTGACCCACCCGCCAACTTCTCCTTCTCTGACCCACCCGCCAACTTCTCCTTTTCTGACACACACACTGCCATCTCCTTCTCTGACCCACCCACCAACTTCTCCTTCTCTGACCCACCCGCCAACCTCCCCTTCCCAACCTACCTGCCAACTGCTCCTTCTCTGACCCACCCGCCAACTTCTCCTTCTCTGACCCACCCGCCAAATTCTCCTTCTCTGACCCACCTGCCAAATTCTCCTTCTACAACCTGCCCACCAATTTCTCCTTCTCTGACCCACCCGCCAACTTCTCCTTCTCCGACCTGCTCGCCAACATCTCCTTCTATGACCCACCCGCCAACTTCTCCTACTCTGACCCACCCACCAACTTCTCCTTCTCTGACTTGCCCGTCAACTTCTCCTTCTCTGAGCTGCCCGCCAACTTCTCCTTCTCTCACCTGCCCGCAAACTTCAACTTCGCCGACCTGCCCGCCAACTTCTCCTTCTCCAACCCACCCCTTGGCTTTTCCTTCTCTAACACACCCACCAACTTCTCCTTCTCTGACCCGCTGGCTATTCCTTCTCTGACCCACCCGTTAACTTCTCTTTCTCCAACGCACCCGCCAATTTCTCCTTTTCCGACCCACCAGTTAACTTCTCCTTCTCTGACCTTCATGCCAACTTCTCCTTCTCTGACCCACCCACTGGCTCTTCTATCTCTGACCCACCCGCCAGTTTCTCATTCTCTGACCTGCCCTCCAATTTCCTCTTCTCTGACCCATCCACCAACTTCTCCTTCTCTGACCCACCCACCAACTTCTTCTCCTCCGACCTGCCGGCCAACTTCTCCTTCTCTGACCCACGTGCTGGCTTTTTCTTCTCTGACCCACCCAACTTCTCCTTTTCCGACCCACCCTCCAACTTCTCCTTCTCTGACTCACCCACCAACTTCTCCTTTTCTGACCCACCCGCCAACTTCTCCTTTTCTGACACACACACTGCCATCTCCTTCTCTGACCCACCCGCCAACTGCTCCTTCTCTGACCCACCCACCAACATCTTCTTCTCTGACACACCCACCAAATTCTCCTTCTCTGACCTGCCCTCTAACTTCTCCTTCTCTCACCCACCCATTGACATCTCCTCCTCTGACTCACCAGCCAACTTCGCCTACTCTGACTCACCCACTGGGTTTTCCTTCTCCGACCCACCCGCCAACATCTCCTTCCCTGACCCACCCGCCAACTTCTCCTTCTCCAACCTGCCCACCAACTTCTCCTTCTATGACCCGCTGGCTATTCCTTCTCTGACCCACCCGTTAACTTCTCTTTCTCCAACGCACCCGCCAATTTCTCCTTTTCCGACCCACCAGTTAACTTCTCCTTCTCTGACCTTCATGCCAACTTCTCCTTCTCTGACCCACCCACTGGCTCTTCTATCTCTGACCCACCTGCCAGTTTCTCATTCTCTGACCTGCCCTCCAATTTCCTCTTCTCTGACCCATCCACCAACTTCTCCTTCTCTGACCCACCCACCAACTTCTTCTCTTCCGACCTGCCGGCCAACTTCTCCTTCTCTGACCCACGTGCTGGCTTTTTCTTCTCTGACCCACCCAACTTCTCCTTTTCCGACCCACCCTCCAACTTCTCCTTCTCTGACTCACCCACCAACTTCTCCTTTTCTGACCCACCCGCCAACTTCTCCTTTTCTGACACACACACTGCCATCTCCTTCTCTGACCCACCCGCCAACTTCTCCTTCTCTGACACACCCGCCAAACTCCCCTTCTCCGACCTACCTGCCAACTGCTCCTTCTCTGACCCACCCACCAACATCTTCTTCTCTGACACACCCACCAAATTCTCCTTCTCTGACCTGCCCTCTAACTTCTCCTTCTCTCACCCACCCATTGACATCTCCTCCTCTGACCCACCAGCCAACTTCGCCTACTCTGACTCACCCACTGGGTTTTCCTTCTCCGACCCACCCGCCAACATCTCGTTCCCTGACCCACCCGTCAACTTATCCTTCTCCAACCTGCCCACCAACTTCTCCTTCTATGACCCGCTGGCTATTCCTTCTCTGACCCACCCGTTAACTTCTCTTTCTCCAACGCACCCGCCAATTTCTCTTTTTCCGACCCACCAGTTAACTTCTCCTTCTCTGACTTCATGCCAACTTCTCCTCCTCTGACCCACCCACTGGCTCTTCTTTCTCTGACCCACCTGCCAGTTTCTCATTCTCTGACCTGCCCTCCAATTTCCTCTTCTCTGACCCATCCACCAACTTCTCCTTTTCCGACCCACCCTCCAACTTCTCCTTCTCTGACTCACCCACCAACTTCTCCTTTTCTGACCCACCCGCCAACTTCTCCTTTTCTGACACACACACTGCCATCTCCTTCTCTGACCCACCCGCCAACTTCTCCTTCTCTGACCCACCCGCCAACTTCTCCTTCTCTGACCCACCCGCCAACCTCTCCTTCCCAACCTACCTGCCAACTGCTCCTTCTCTGACCCACCCGCCAATTTCTCCTTCTCCGACCTGCTCGCCAACATTTCCTTCTATGACCCACCCGCCAACTTCTCCTACTCTGACCCACCCGCCAACTTCTCCTTCTCTGACTTGCCCGTCAACTTCTCCTTCTCTGACCTGCCCACCAACTTCTCCTTCTCTGACCTGCACGCAAACTTCAACTTCGCCGACCTGCCCGCCAACTTCTCCTACTCCGACCCACCCCTTGGCTTTTCCTTCTCTAACTCACCCACCAACTTCTCCTTCTCTGACCCGCTGGCTATTCCTTCTCTGACCCACCCGTTAACTTCTCTTTCTCCAACGCACCCGCCAATTTCTCCCTTTACGACTCACCTGTTAACTTCTCCTTCTCTGACCTTCATGCCAACTTCTCCTTCTCTGACCCACCCACTGGCTCTTCTTTCTCTGACCCACCCGCCAGTTTCTCATTCTCTGACCTGCCCTCCAATTTCTTCTTCTCTGACCCATCCACCAACTTCTCCTTCTCTGACCCACCCACCAACTTCTCCTTCTCCGACCTGCCGGTCAACTTCTCCTTCTCTGACCCACGTGCTGGCTTTTTCTTCTCTGACCCACCCAACTTCTCCTTTTCCGACCCACCCGCCAACTTCTCCTTCTCTGACTCACCCACCAACTTCTCCTTTTCTGACCCACCCGCCAACTTCTCCTTTTCTGACACACACACTGCCATCTCCTTCTCTGACCCACCCGCCAACTTCTCCTTCTCTGATCCACCCGCCAACCTCCCCTTCTCCGACCTACCTGCCAACTGCTCCTTCTCTGACCCACCCACCAACATCTTCTTCTCCAACCCACCCGCCAACTTCTCCTTCTCTGACCTACCCGCCAACTTCTCCTTCTCCAACCTGCCCACCAATTTCTCCTTCTCTGACCCACCCGCCAACTTCTCCTTCTCCGACCTGCTCGCCAACTTCTCCTTCTCTGACCCACCCGCAAACTTCTCCTTCTCTCACCCACCCGCCAACTTCTCCTTCTCTGACCTGCCCGTCAACTTCTCCTTCTCTGACCTGCCCACCAACTTCAACTTTGCCGACCTGCCCACCAACTCCTCCATCTCTGACACACCCGCCAACTTCTCCTTCTCTGACCCACCCGCTAAATTCTCCTTCTCTGACCTGCCCTCTAAATTCCCCTTCTCTGACCCACCCATTGACATCTCCTTCTCTGACCCACCAGCCAACTTCTCCTACTCTGAACAACCCACTGGGTTTTCCTTCTCCGACACACCAGCCAACTTCTCCTTCTCCGACTTGCCTGCCAACTTCTCCTTCTCTTACCCACCCGCCAACTTCTCCTTCTCTGACCCGCCCGCCAACTTCTCCTTTTCTGACCCACCCGCTGGCTTCTCCTTCTCCAACCCACGCGCTGGCTTTTACTTCTCTGACTCACCCTGCAACTTCTCCTTCTCTGACCTGCCCAACAACTTCTCCTTCTCCGACCCACCCTCTGGGTTTTACTTCTCCGACCAACCCCCTGGCTTTTCCTTCTGTAACCCACACACCAACTTCTCCTTTTCTGACCCGCTGGCTATTCCTTCTCTGACCCACCCGCCAACTTCTCCTTCTCTGACCCACCCGCCAACTTCTCCTTTTCTGACACACACACTGCCATCTCCTTCTCTGACCCACCCACCAACTTCTCCTTCTCTGACCCACCCGCCAACCTCCCCTTCCCAACCTACCTGCCAACTGCTCCTTCTCTGACCCACCCGCCAACTTCTCCTTCTCTGACCCACCCGCCAAATTCTCCTTCTCTGACCCACCTGCCAAATTCTCCTTCTACAACCTGCCCACCAATTTCTCCTTCTCTGACCCACCCGCCAACTTCTCCTTCTCCGACCTGCTCGCCAACATCTCCTTCTATGACCCACCCGCCAACTTCTCCTACTCTGACCCACCCACCAACTTCTCCTTCTCTGACTTGCCCGTCAACTTCTCCTTCTCTGAGCTGCCCGCCAACTTCTCCTTCTCTCACCTGCCCGCAAACTTCAACTTCGCCGACCTGCCCGCCAACTTCTCCTTCTCCAACCCACCCCTTGGCTTTTCCTTCTCTAACACACCCACCAACTTCTCCTTCTCTGACCCGCTGGCTATTCCTTCTCTGACCCACCCGTTAACTTCTCTTTCTCCAACGCACCCGCCAATTTCTCCTTTTCCGACCCACCAGTTAACTTCTCCTTCTCTGACCTTCATGCCAACTTCTCCTTCTCTGACCCACCCACTGGCTCTTCTATCTCTGACCCACCCGCCAGTTTCTCATTCTCTGACCTGCCCTCCAATTTCCTCTTCTCTGACCCATCCACCAACTTCTCCTTCTCTGACCCACCCACCAACTTCTTCTTCTCCGACCTGCCGGCCAACTTCTCCTTCTCTGACCCACGTGCTGGCTTTTTCTTCTCTGACCCACCCAACTTCTCCTTTTCCGACCCACCCTCCAACTTCTCCTTCTCTGACTCACCCACCAACTTCTCCTTTTCTGACCCACCCGCCAACTTCTCCTTTTCTGACACACACACTGCCATCTCCTTCTCTGACCCACCCGCCAACTGCTCCTTCTCTGACCCACCCACCAACATCTTCTTCTCTGACACACCCACCAAATTCTCCTTCTCTGACCTGCCCTCTAACTTCTCCTTCTCTCACCCACCCATTGACATCTCCTCCTCTGACTCACCAGCCAACTTCGCCTACTCTGACTCACCCACTGGGTTTTCCTTCTCCGACCCACCTGCCAACATCTCCTTCCCTGACCCACCCGCCAACTTCTCCTTCTCCAACCTGCCCACCAACTTCTCCTTCTATGACCCGCTGGCTATTCCTTCTCTGACCCACCCGTTAACTTCTCTTTCTCCAACACACCCGCCAATTTCTCCTTTTCCGACCCACCAGTTAACTTCTCCTTCTCTGACCTTCATGCCAACTTCTCCTTCTCTGACCCACCCACTGGCTCTTCTATCTCTGACCCACCTGCCAGTTTCTCATTCTCTGACCTGCCCTCCAATTTCCTCTTCTCTGACCCATCCACCAACTTCTCCTTCTCTGACCCACCCACCAACTTCTTCTCTTCCGACCTGCCGGCCAACTTCTCCTTCTCTGACCCACGTGCTGGCTTTTTCTTCTCTGACCCACCCAACTTCTCCTTTTCCGACCCACCCTCCAACTTCTCCTTCTCTGACTCACCCACCAACTTCTCCTTTTCTGACCCACCCGCCAACTTCTCCTTTTCTGACACACACACTGCCATCTCCTTCTCTGACCCACCCGCCAACTTCTCCTTCTCTGACACACCCGCCAAACTCCCCTTCTCCGACCTACCTGCCAACTGCTCCTTCTCTGACCCACCCACCAACATCTTCTTCTCTGACACACCCACCAAATTCTCCTTCTCTGACCTGCCCTCTAACTTCTCCTTCTCTCACCCACCCATTGACATCTCCTCCTCTGACCCACCAGCCAACTTCGCCTACTCTGACTCACCCACTGGGTTTTCCTTCTCCGACCCACCCGCCAACATCTCGTTCCCTGACCCACCCGTCAACTTCTCCTTCTCCAACCTGCCCACCAACTTCTCCTTCTATGACCCGCTGGCTATTCCTTCTCTGACCCACCCGTTAACTTCTCTTTCTCCAACGCACCCGCCAATTTCTCTTTTTCCGACCCACCAGTTAACTTCTCCTTCTCTGACTTCATGCCAACTTCTCCTTCTCTGACCCACCCACTGGCTCTTCTATCTCTGACCCACCTGCCAGTTTCTCATTCTCTGACCTGCCCTCCAATTTCCTCTTCTCTGACCCATCCACCAACTTCTCCTTCTCTGACCCACCCACCAACTTCTTCTCTTCCGACCTGCCGGCCAACTTCTCCTTCTCTGACCCACGTGCTGGCTTTTTCTTCTCTGACCCACCCAACTTCTCCTTTTCCGACCCACCCTCCAACTTCTCCTTCTCTGACTCACCCACCAACTTCTCCTTTTCTGACCCACCCGCCAACTTCTCCTTTTCTGACACACACACTGCCATCTCCTTCTCTGACCCACCCGCCAACTTCTCCTTCTCTGACACACCCGCCAAACTCCCCTTCTCCGACCTACCTGCCAACTGCTCCTTCTCTGACCCACCCACCAACATCTTCTTCTCTGACACACCCACCAAATTCTCCTTCTCTGACCTGCCCTCTAACTTCTCCTTCTCTCACCCACCCATTGACATCTCCTCCTCTGACCCACCAGCCAACTTCGCCTACTCTGACTCACCCACTGGGTTTTCCTTCTCCGACCCACCCGCCAACATCTCGTTCCCTGACCCACCCGTCAACTTCTCCTTCTCCAACCTGCCCACCAACTTCTCCTTCTATGACCCGCTGGCTATTCCTTCTCTGACCCACCCGTTAACTTCTCTTTCTCCAACGCACCCGCCAATTTCTCTTTTTCCGACCCACCAGTTAACTTCTCCTTCTCTGACTTCATGCCAACTTCTCCTCCTCTGACCCACCCACTGGCTCTTCTTTCTCTGACCCACCTGCCAGTTTCTCATTCTCTGACCTGCCCTCCAATTTCCTCTTCTCTGACCCATCCACCAACTTCTCCTTTTCCGACCCACCCTCCAACTTCTCCTTCTCTGACTCACCCACCAACTTCTCCTTTTCTGACCCACCCGCCAACTTCTCCTTTTCTGACACACACACTGCCATCTCCTTCTCTGACCCACCCGCCAACTTCTCCTTCTCTGACCCACCCGCCAAACTTCCCTTCTCCGACCTACCTGCCAACTGCTCCTTCTCTGACCCACCCACCAACATCTTCTTCTCTGACACACCCACCAAATTCTCCTTCTCTGACCTGCCCTCTAACTTCTCCTTCTCTCACCCACCCATTGACATCTCCTCCTCTGACCCACCAGCCAACTTCGCCTACTCTGACTCACCCACTGGGTTTTCCTTCTCCGACCCACCCGCCAACATCTCGTTCCCTGACCCACCTGCCAACTTCTCCTTCTCCAACCTGCCCACCAATTTCTCCTCCTCTGACCCACCCGCCAACTTCTCCTTTTCCGACTTGCTCGCCAACTTCTCCTTCTCTCACCCACCCGCCAACTCCTTCTTCTCTCACCCACCCGGCAAATTCTCCTTCTCTGACCTGCCCTCTGACATCTCCTTCTCTCACCCACCCATTGACATCTCCTCCTCTGACCCACCCACCAACTTCTCCTTCTCTGACCCACTTGCTGGCTTTTCCTTCTCTGACAAACCCGCCAAATTCTCCTTCTCTGACCTGCCGTCCACCATCTGCTTCTCTGACCCAACCACTGGCTTTTCCTTCTCCAACCCACACGCCAACTTCTCCTTCTCTGACCCACCCGCCAACTTCTCCTTCTCCAACTTGCCCACCAACTTCTCCTCTCTGACTCACCCACCAACTTCTCCTTTTCTGACCCACCCGCCAACTTCTCCTTTTCTGACACACACACTGCCATCTCCTTCTCTGACCAACCCGCCAACTTCTCCTTCTCTGACCCACCCGCCAAACTCCCCTTCTCCGACCTACCTGCCAACTGCTCCTTCTCTGACACACCCACCAACATCTTCTTCTCTGACACACCCACCAAATTCTCCTTCTCTGACCTGCCCTCTAACTTCTCCTTCTCTCACCCACCCATTGACATCTCCTCCTCTGACCCACCAGCCAACTTCGCCTACTCTGACTCACCCACTGGGTTTTCCTTCTCTGACCCACCCGCCAACATCTCCTTCCCTGACCCACCCGCCAACTTCTCCTTCTCCAACCTGCCCACCAATTTCTCCTCCTCTGACCCACCCGCCAACTTCTCCTTTTCCGACTTCTTCGCCAACTTCTCCTTCTCTCACCCACCCGCCAACTTCTCCTTCTCTGACCTGCCCGTCAACTTCTCCTTCTCTGACACACCCGCCAACTTCTCCTTCTCTGACCCACCCGCTAAATTCTCCTTCTCTGACCTGCCCTCTAAATTCCCCTTCTTTGACCCACCCATTGACATCTCCTTCTCTGACCCACCAGCCAACTTCTCCTACTCTGAACAATCCACTGGGTTTTCCTTCTCCGTCCCACCAGCCAACTTCTCCTTCTCCGACTTGCCTGCCAACTTCTCCATCTCTTACCCACCCGCCAACTTCTCCTTCTCTGACCTGCCCGCCAACTTCCCCTTTTCTGACATACCCGCTGGCTTCTCCTTCTCCAACACACGCGCGGGCTTTTACTTATCTGACTCACCCCGCAACTATTCCTTCTCTGATCTGCCCAACAACTTCCCCTTCTCCGACCCACCCTCTGGGTTTTACTTCTCCGACCAACCCCCTGGCTTTTCTTCTGTAACCCACACACCAACTTCTCCTTTTCTGACCCGCTGGCTATTCCTTCACTGACCCACCCGCCAACTTCTCCTTTTCTGACCCACCTGCCAACTGCTCCTTCTCTGACCCACCCGCCAACTTCTCCTTCTCTGACCCACCCGCCAAATTCTCCTTCTCTGACCCACCCGCCAACTTCTCCTTCTCCAACCTGCCCACCAATTTCTCCTTCTATGACCCACCCGCCAACTTCTCCTTCTCCGACCTGCCGGCCAAGTTCTCCTTCTCTGACCCACGTGCTGGCTTTTTCTTCTCTGACCCACCCAACTTCTCCTTTTCCGACACACCCGCCAACTTCTCCTCCTCTGACCCACCCACCAACTTCTCCTACTCTGACCCACCCACTGGGTTTTCCTTCTCCAACCCACCCGCCAACTTCTCCTCCTCTGACCCACCCGCCAACTTCTCCTTCTCCAACTTGCCCACCAATTTCTCCTTCTCTGACCTGCCCGCCAACTTCTCCTTCTCTGACCTGCCCGCAAACTTCAACTTCGCCGACCTGACCGCCAACTTCTCCTAGTCCGACCCACCCCTTGGCTTTTCCTTCTCCAACACACCCACCAACTTCTCCTTCTCTGACCCGCTGGCTATTCCTTCTCTGACCCACCCGTTAACTTCTCTTTCTCCAACGCACCCGCCAATTTCTCCCTTTCCGACCCACCTGTTAACTTCTCCTTCTCTGACCTTCATGCCAACTTCTCCTCTTTGACCCACCCACTGGCTCTTCTTTCTCTGACCCACCCGCCAGTTTCTCATTCTCTGACCTGCCCTCCAATTTCTTCTTCTCTGACCCGTCCACCAACTTCTCCTTCTCTGACTCACCCACCAACTTCTCCTTCTCCGACCTGCCGGCCAACTTCTCCTTCTCTGACCCACGTGCTGGCTTTTTCTTCTCTGACCCACCCAACTTCTCCTTTTCCGATCCACCCGCCAACTTCTCCTTCTCTGACTCACCCACCAACTTCTCCTTTTCTGACCCACCGGCAACTGCTCCTTCTCTGACCCACCCACCAACATCTTCTTCTCTGACACACCCACCAAATTCTCCTTCTCTGACCTGCGCTCTAACTTCTCCTTCTCTCACCCACCCATTGACATCTCCTCCTCTGACCCACCAGCCAACTTCGCCTACTCTGACTCACCCACTGGGTTTTCCTTCTCCCACCCACTCGCCAACTTCTCCTTCTCTGACCCACCCGCTAAATTCTCCTTCTCTGACCTGCCCTCTAAATTCCCCTTCTCTGACCCACCCATTGACATCTCCTTCTCTGACCCACCAGCCAACTTCTCCTACTCTGAACAACCCACTGGGTTTTCCTTCTCCGACCCACCAGCCAACTTTTCCTTCTCCGACTTGCCTGCCAACATCTCCTTCTATGACCCACCCGCCAACTTCTCCTACTCTGACCCACCCGCCAACTTCTCCTTCTCTGACTTGCCCGTCAACTTCTCCTTCTCTGACTTGCCCGCCAACTTCTCTTTCTCTCACCTGCCCGCAAACTTCAACTTCGCCGACCTGCCCGCCAACTTCTCCTTCTCCGACCCACCCCTTGGCTTTTCCTTCTCTAACACACCCACCAACTTCTCCTTCTCTGACCCGCTGGCTATTCCTTCTCTGACCCACCCGTTAACTTCTCTTTCTCCAACGCACCCGCCAATTTCTCCTTTTCCGACCCACCAGTTAACTTCTCCTTCTCTGACCTTCATGCCAACTTCTCCTTCTCTGACCCACCCACTGGCTCTTCTTTCTCTGACGCACCCGCCAGTTTCTCATTCTCTAACCTGCCCTCCAATTTCTTCTTCTCTGACCCGTCCACCAACTTCTCCTTCTCTGACCCACCCACCAACTTCTCCTTCTCTGATCCACCCACCAACTTCTCCTTCTCCGACCTGCCGGCCAATTTCTCCTTCTCTGACCCACGTGCTGGCTTTTTCTTCTCTGACCCACCCAACTTCTCCTTTTCCGACCCACCCGCCAACTTCTCCTTCTCTGACTCACCCACCAACTTCTCCTTTTCTGACACACACACTGCCATCTCCTTCTCTGACCCACCCGCCAACTTCTCCTTCTCTGACCCACCCGCCAACCTCCCCTTCTCCGACCTACCTGCCAACTGCTCCTTCTCTGACCCACCCACCAACATCTTCTTCTCTGACACACCCACCAAATTCTCCTTCTCTGACCTGCCCTCTAACTTCTCCTTCTCTCACCCACCCATTGACATCTCCTCCTCTGACCCACCAGCCAACGTCGCCTACTCTGACTCACCCACTGGGCTTTCCTTCTCCGACCCACCCGCCAACTTCTCCTTCTCTGACCCACCCGCCAACTTCTCCTTCTCCAACCTGCCCACCAATTTCTCCTCCTCTGACCCACCCGCCAACTTCTCCTTCTCCGATTTGCTCGCCAACTTCTTCTTCTCTCACTCACACGCCAACTTCTCCTTCTCTGACCTGCCCGTCAACTTCTCCTTCTCTGACCTGCCCGCCAACTTCAACTTCACCGACATGCCCACCAACTTCCACTTCTCTGACACACCCGCCAACTTTTCCTTCTCTCACCCACCCGCCAAATTCTCCTTCTCTAACCTGCCCTCTAAATTCCCCTTCTCTGACCCACCCATTGACATCTCCTTCACTGACACACCCGCCAACTTCTTCTTCTCTGACCCACCCTCCAAATTCTCCTTCTCTGACCTGTCCTCTAAATTCCACTTCTCTCACCCACCCATTGACATCTCCTCCTCTGACACACCCACCAACTTCTCCTACTCTGACCCACCCACTGGGTTTTCCTTCTCCAACCCACCCGCCAACTTCCCCTTCTCTGACCCACCAGCCAACTTCTCCTTCTCCAACCTGCCCACCAATTTCTCCTTCTCTGACCCACCCGCCAACTTCTCCTTCTCCGACCTGCTCGTCAACTTCTCCTTCTCTGACCTGCCCGCCAACTTCTCCTTCTCTGACCTGCCCGCCAACTTCTCCTTCTCTAATCTGCCCACCAACTCCACCATCTCTGACACACCCGCCAACTTATACTTCTCTGACCCACCCGCTAAATTCTCCTTCTCTGACCCACCCATTGACATCTCCTTCTCTGACCCACCAGCCAACTTCTCCTACTCTGAACAACCCACTGGGTTTTCCTTCTCCGACACACCAGCCAACTTCTCCTTCTCCGACTTGCCTGCCAACTTCTCCTTCTCTTCCCACCCGCCAACTTCTCCTTCTCTGACCTGCCCAACAACTTCTCCTTCTCCGACCCACCCTCTGGGTTTTACTTCTCCGACCAACCCCCTGGCTTTTCCTTCTGTGACCCACACACCAACTTCTCCTTTTCTGACCCACTGGCTATTCCTTCACTGACACACCCGCCAACTTCTTTTCTGACACACCCGCCAACTTCTCCTTTTCTGACACACACACTGCCATCTCCTTCTCTGACCCACCCGCCAACTTCTCCTCCTCTGACCCACCCGCCAACCTCCCCTTCCCGACCTACCTGCCAACTGCTCCTTCTCTGACCCACCTGCCAACTTCTCCTTCTCTGACGCACCCGCCAATTTCTCCTTCTCTGACCCACCCGCCAACTTCTCCTTCTCCAACCTGCCCACAATTTCTCCTTCTCTGACCCACCCGCCAACTTCTCCTTCTCCGACCTGCTCGCCAACATCTCCTTCTATGACCCACCCGCCAACTTCTTCTACTCTGACCCACCCGCCAACTTCTCCTTCTCTGACTTGCCCGTCAACTTCTCCTTCTCTGACCTGCCCGCCAACTTCTCCTTCTCTGACCTGCCCGCAAACTTCAACTTCGCCGACCTGCCCGCCAACTTCTCCTAGTCCGACCCACCCCTTGGCTTTTACTTCTCTAACACACCCACCAACTTGTCCTTCTCTGACCCGCTGGCTATTCCTTCTCTGACCCACCCATTAACCTCTCTTTCTCCAACGCACCCGCCAATTTCTCCCTTTCCGACCCACCTGTTAACTTCTCCTTCTCTGACCTTCATGCCAACTTCTCCTTCTCTGACCCACCCACTGGCTCATCTTTCTCTGACCCACCCGCCAGTTTCTCATTCTCTGACCTGCCCTCCAATTTCTTCTTCTCTGACCCACCCACCAACTTCTCCTTCTCCGACCTGCCAACCAACTTCTCCTTCTCTGACCCACGTGCTTGCTTTTTCTTCTCTGACCCACCCCAAATTCTCCTTTTCCGACCCCAACCGCCAACTTCTCCCTCTCTGACCTCACCCACCAACTTCTCCTTTTCTGACCCACCCGCCAACTTCTCCCTTTTCTGACACACACACTGCCATCTCCTTCTCTGACCCACCTCCCAACTTCTCCTTCTCTGACCCACCCGCCAACCTCCCACTTCTCCGACCTACATGCCAACTGCTCCTTCTTTGACCCCACCCAACCAACATCTTCTTCTCTGACACAACCCACCAAATTCTCCTACTCTGACCTGCCCTCTAACTTCTCCTTCTCTCACACCACCCCATTGACATCTCCTTCTCTGACCCACCAGCCAACTTCGCCTACTCTGACTCACCCACTGGGTTTTCCTTCTCCGACCCACCCGCCAACTTCTCCCTCATCTGACCCACCCGCCAACTTCCCCTTCTCTGACACACCCGCCAACTTCTCCTTCTCTCACCCACCCACCAAATTCTCCTTCTCTGACCTGCCCTCTAACTTCTCCTTCTCTGACCCACCCATTGACATCTCCTTCTCTGACCCACCCTCCAAATTCTCCTTCTCTGACCTGCCCACTGGGTTTTCCTTCTCCAACACACCCGCCAACTTCTCCTTCTCTGACCCACCCGCCAACTTCTCCTTCTCCAACCTGCCCACCAATTTCTCCTTCTCTGACCCACCCGCCAACTTCTCCTTCTCCGACCTGCTCGCCAACTTCTCCTTCTCTGACCCACCCGCCAACTTCTCCTTCTCTCACCCACCCGCCAACTTCTCCTTCTCTGACCTGCCCGTCAACTTCTCCTTCTCTGACCTGCCCACCAACTTCAACTTTGCTGACCTGCCCACCAACTCCTCCATCTCTGACACACCCCGCCAACTTCTCCTTCTCTGACCTGCCCTCTAAATTCCCCTTCTCTGACCCAACCATTGTCATCTCCTTCTCTGACCCTCCAGCCAACTTCTGCTACTCTGAACAACCCACTGGGTTTTTTCTTCTCCGACTCACCAGCCAACTTCTCGTTCTCCGACTTGCCTGCCAAATTCTCCTTCTCTTACCCACCCGCCAACTTCTCCTTCTCTGACCTGCCGCCAACTTCTCCTTTTCTGACCCACCCGCTGGCTTCTCCTTCTCCAACCCACGCGCTGGCTTTTACTTCTCTGACTCACCCCGGCAACTTCTCCTTCTCTGACCTGCCCAATAACTTCTCCTTCTCCGACCCACCCTCTGGGTTTTACTTCTCCGACCAACCCCCTGGCTTTTCCTTCTGTAACCCACACACCAACTTCTCCTTTTCCGACCCGCTGGCTATTCCTTCACTGACCCACCCGCCAACTTCTTTTCTGACCCACCCGCCAACTTCTCCTTTTCTGACACACACACTGCCATCTCCTTCTCTGACCCACCCGCCAACTTCTCCTCCTCTGACCCACCCGCCAACCTCCCCTTCCCGACCTACCTGCCAACTGCTTCTTCTCTGACCCACCCGCCAACTTCTCCTTCTCTGACCCACCCGCTAAATTCTCCTTTTCTGACCCACCCGCCAACTTCTCCTTCTCCAACCTGCCCACCAATTTCTCCTTCTCTGACCCACCCGCCAACTTCTCCTTCTCCGACCTGCTCGCCAACATCTCCTTCTATGACCCACCCGCCAACTTCTCCTACTCTGACCCACCCGCCAACTTCTCCTTCTCTGACTTGCCCGTCAACTTCTCCTTCTCTGACCTGCTCTCCCAGTTCTCCTTCTCAGACCTGCCCGCAAACTTCAACTTCGCCGACCTGCCCGCCAACTTCTCCTACTCCGACCCACCCCTTGGTTTTTCCTTCTCTAACACACCCACCAACTTCTCCTTCTCTGACCCACCCGCCAACCTCCCCTTCTCCGACCTATCTGCCAATTGCTTCTTCTTTGACCCAACCACCAACATCTTCTTCTCTGACACACCCACCAAATTCTCCTTCTCTGACCTGCACTCTAACTTCTCGTTCTCTCACCCACCCATTGGCATCTCCTTCTCTGACCCACCCGACAACTTCTTCTTCTCTGACCCACCCGCCAACTTCCCCTTCCCAACCTACCTGCCAACTGCTCCTTCTCTGACCCACCCGCCAACTTCTCCTTCTCTGACCCACCCGCCAAATTCTCCTTCTCTGACCCACCCGCCAACTTCTCCTTCTACAACCTGCCCACCAATTTCTCCCTCTCTGACCCACCCGCCAACTTCTCCTTCTCCGACCTGCTCGCCAACATCTCCTTCTATGACCCACCCGCCAACTTCTCCTACTCTGACCCACCCGGCAACTTCTCCTTCTCTGACTTGCCTGTCAACTTCTCCTTCTCTGACCTGCCCGCAAACTTCAACTTCGCCGACCTGCCCGCCAACTTCTCCTTCTCCGACCCACCCCTTGGCTTTTCCTTCTCTAACACATCCACCAACTTCTCCTTCTCTGACCCGCTAGCTATTCCTTCTCTGACACACCTGTTAACTTCTCTTTCTCAAACGCACCCGCCAATTTCTCCTTTCCGACCCACCAGTTAACTTCTCCTTCTCTGACCTTCATGCCAACTTCTCCTTCTCTGACCCACCCACTGGCTCTTCTTTCTCTGACCCACCCGCCAGTTTCTCATTCTCTGACCTGCCCTGCAATTTCTTCTTCTCTGACCCGTCCACCAACTTCTCCTTCTCTGACCCACCCGCCAACTTCGCCTACTCTGACTCACCCACTGGGTTTTCCTTCTCTGACCCACCCGCCAACTTCTCCTTCTCTGACCCACCCGCCAACTTCTCCTTCTCCAACCTGCCCACCAATTTCTCCTCCTCTGACCCACCCGCCAACTTCTCCTTCTCCGACCTGCCGCCAACTTCAACTTCGCCGACATGCCCACCAACTTCCCCTTCTCTGACACACCCGCCAACTTCTCCTTCTCTCACCCACCCGCCAAATTCTCCTTTTCTGACCTGCCCTCTAACTTCTCCTTCTCTCACCCACCCATTGACATCTCCTCCTCTGACCCACCCACCAACTTCTCCTACTCTGACCCACCCACTGGGTTTTCCTTCTCCAACCCACCCGCCAACTTCTCCTTCTCTGACCCACCCGCCAACTTCTCCTTCTCCAACCTGCCCACCAATTTCTCCTTCTCTGACCCACCCGCCAACATCTCCTTCTCCGACCTGCTCGCCAACTTCTCCTTCTCTGACCCACCCGCCAACTTCTCCTTCTCTCACCCACCCGCCAACTTCTCCTTCACTGACCTGCCTGTCAACTTCTCCTTCTCTGACCTGCCCGCCAACTTCTCCTTCTCTGACCCACCTGCTAAATTCTCCTTCTCTGACCTGCCCTCTAAATTCCCCTTCTCTGACCCACCCATTGACATCTCCTTCTCTGACCCACCAGCCAACTTCTCCTACTCTGAACAACCCACTGGGTTTTCCTTCTCCGACCCACCAGCTAACTTCTCCTTCTCCGACTTGCCTGCCAACTTCTCCTTCTCTTACCCACCCGCCAACTTCTCCTTCTCTGACCTGCCTGCCAACTTCTCCTTTTCTGACCCACCCGCTGGCTTCTCCTTCTCCAACCCACGCGCTGGCTTTTACTTCTCTGACTCACCCCGCAACTTCTCCTTCTCTGACCTGCCCAACAACTTCTCCTTCTCCGACCCACCCTCTGGGCTTTACTTCTCCGACCAACCCCCTGGCTTTTCCTTCTGTAACCCACACACCAACTTCTCCTTTTCTGACCCGCTGGCTATTCCTTCACTGACCCACCCGCCAACTTCTTTTCTGACCCACCCGCCATATTCTCCTTTTCAGAGACACACACTGCCATCTCCTTCTCTGACCCACCCGCCAACTTCTCCTCCTCTGACCCACCCGCCAACCTCCCCTTCCTGACCTACCTGCCAACTGCTCCTTCTTTGAACCACCCACCAACATCTTCTTCTCTGACACACCCACCAAATTCTCCTTCTCTGACCTGCGCTCTAACTTCTCCTTCTCTCACCCACCCATTGACATCTCCTCCTCTGACCCACCAGCCAACTGCTCCTTCTCTGACCCACCCGCCAACTTCTCCATCTCTGACCCACCCGCCAAATTCTCCTTCTCTGACCCACCCGCCAACTTCTCCTTCTCCAACCTGCCCACCAATTTCTCCTTCTCTGACCCACCCGCCAACTTCTCCTTCTCCGACCTGCTCGCCAACATCTCCTTCTATGACCCACCCGCCAACTTCTCCTTCTCTGACTTGCCCGTCAACTTCTCCTTCTCTGACCTGCCCGCCAACTTCTCCTTCTCTGACCCACCCCTTAGCTTTTCCTTCTCTAACACACCCACCAACTTCTCCTTCTCTGACCTGCTGGCTATTCCTTCTCTGACCCACCCGTTAACTTCGCTTTCTCCAACGCACCCGCCAATTTCTCCTTTTCCGACCCACCAGTTAACTTCTCCTTCTCTGACCTTCATGCCAAATTCTCCTTCTCTGACCCACCCACTGGCTCTTATTTCTCTGACCCACCCGCCAGTTTCTCATTCTCTGACCTGCCCTCCAATTTCTTCTTCTCTGACCCGTCCACCAACTTCTCCTTCTCTGACCCACCCACCAACTTCTCCTTCTCCGACCTGCCGGCCAACTTCTCCTTCTCTGACCCTCGTGCTGGCTTTTTCTTCTCTGACCCCCCAACTTCTCCTTTTCCAACCCACCCGCCAACTTCTCCTTCTCTGACTCACCCACCAACTTCTCCTTTTCTGACCCACCCGCCAATTTCTCCTTTCTGACACACACACTGCCATCTCCTTCTCTGATCCACCCGCCAACTTCTCCTTCTCTGACCCACCCGCCAACCTCCCCTTCTCCGACCTACCGGGCAACTGCTCCTTCTCTGACCCACCCACCAACATCTTCTTCTCTGACACACCCACTAAATTCTCCTACTCTGACCTGCCCTCTAACTTCTCCTTCTCTCACCCACCCATTGACATCTCCTCCTCTGACCCACCAGCCAACTTCGCCTACTCTGACTCACCCACTGGGTTTTCCTTCTCCGACCCACCCGCCAACTTCTCCTTCTCTGACCCACGCGCCAACTTCTCCTTCTCCAACCTGCCCACCAATTTCTCCTCCTCTGACCCACCCGCCAACTTCTCCTTCTCCGACTTGCTCGGCAACTTCTCATTCTCTCACCCACCCGCCAACTTCTCCTTCTCTGACCTGCCCGTCAACTTCTCCTTCTCTGACCTGCCCGCCAACTTCAACTTCGCCGACATGCCCACCAACTTCCCCTTCTCTGACACACCCGCCAACTTCTCCTTCTCTCACCCACCCGCCAAATTCTCCTTCTCTGACCTGCCCTTTAAATTCCCCTTCTCTGACCCACCCGTTGACATCTCCTTCTCTGACCCACCCGCCAACTTCTTCTTCTCTGACCCACCCTCCAAATTCTCCTTCTCTGACCTGCCCTCTAACTTCTCCTTCTCTCACCCACCCATTGACATCTCCTCCTCTGACCCACCCACCAACTTCTCCTACTCTGACCCACCCACTGGGTTTTCCTTCTCCAACCCACCCGCCAACTTCTCCTTCTCTGACCCACCCGCCAACTTCTCCTTCTCCAACCTGCCCACCAATTTCTCCTTCTCTGACCCACCCGCCAACTTCTCCTTCTCCGACCTGCTCGCCAACTTCTCCTTCTCTGACCCACCCGCCAACTTCTCCTTCTCTCACCCACCCACCAACTTCTCCTTCTCTGTCCTGCCCATCAACTTCTCCTTCTCTGACCCACCCACCAACTTCTCCTTCTCCAACCTGCCGGCCAACTTCTCCTTCTCTGACCAACGTGCTGGCTTTATCTTCTCTGACCCACCCAACTTCTCCTTTCCGACCCAACTGCCAACTTCTCCTTCTCTGACTCACCCACCCACTTCTCCTTTTCTGACCCACCCGCCAATTTCTCTTTTTCTGACACACACACTGCCATCTCCTTCTGTGACCCACCCGCCAACTTCTCCTCCTCTGACCCACCCGCCAACCTCCCCTTCCCGACCTACCTGCCAACTGCTCCTTCTCTGACCCACCTGCCAACTTCTCCTTCTCTGACGCACCCGCCAATTTCTCCTTCTCTGACCCACCCGCCAACTTCTCCTTCTCCAACCTGCCCACAATTTCTCCTTCTCTGACCCACCCGCCAACTTCTCCTTCTCCGACCTGCTCGCCAACATCTCCTTCTATGACCCACCCGCCAACTTCTTCTACTCTGACCCACCCGCCAACTTCTCCTTCTCTGACTTGCCCGTCAACTTCTCCTTCTCTGACCTGCCCGCCAACTTCTCCTTCTCTGACCTGCCCGCAAACTTCAACTTCGCCGACCTGCCCGCCAACTTCTCCTAGTCCGACCCACCCCTTGGCTTTTACTTCTCTAACACACCCACCAACTTGTCCTTCTCTGACCCGCTGGCTATTCCTTCTCTGACCCACCCATTAACCTCTCTTTCTCCAACGCACCCGCCAATTTCTCCCTTTCCGACCCACCTGTTAACTTCTCCTTCTCTGACCTTCATGCCAACTTCTCCTTCTCTGACCCACCCACTGGCTCATCTTTCTCTGACCCACCCGCCAGTTTCTCATTCTCTGACCTGCCCTCCAATTTCTTCTTCTCTGACCCACCCACCAACTTCTCCTTCTCCGACCTGCCAACCAACTTCTCCTTCTCTGACCCACGTGCTTGCTTTTTCTTCTCTGACCACCCAAATTCTCCTTTTCCGACCCAACCGCCAACTTCTCCCTCTCTGACTCACCCACCAACTTCTCCTTTTCTGACCCACCCGCCAACTTCTCCTTTTCTGACACACACACTGCCATCTCCTTCTCTGACCCACCTGCCAACTTCTCCTTCTCTGACCCACCCGCCAACGTCCCCTTCTCCAACCTGCCCACCAATTTCTCCTTCTCTGACCCACCCGCCAACTTCTCCTTCTCCGACCTGCTCGCCAACTTCTCCTTCTCTGACCCACCCGCCAACTTCTCCTTCTCTCACCCACCCGCCAACTTCTCCTTCTCTGACCTGCCCGTCAACTTCTCCTTCTCTGACCTGCCCACCAACTTCAACTTTGCCGACCTGCCCACCAACTCCTCCATCTCTGACACACCCGCCAACTTCTCCTTCTCTGACTTGCCCGTCAACTTCTCCTTCTCTGACCTGCTCTCCCAGTTCTCCTTCTCAGACCTGCCCGCAAACTTCAACTTCGCCGACCTGCCCGCCAACTTCTCCTACTCCGACCCACCCCTTGGTTTTTCCTTCTCTAACACACCCACCAACTTCTCCTTCTCTGACCCACCCGCCAACCTCCCCTTCTCCGACCTATCTGCCAATTGCTTCTTCTTTGACCCAACCATCAACATCTTCTTCTCTGACACACCCACCAAATTCTCCTTCTCTGACCTGCACTCTAACTTCTCCTTCTCTCACCCACCCATTGACATCTCCTCCTCTGACCCACCAGCCAACTTCGCCTGCTCTGACTCACCCACTGGGTTTTCCTTCTCCGACCCACCCGCCAACTTCTCCTTCTCTGACCACCCGCCAACTTCTCCTTCTCTAATCTGCCCACCAACTTCAACTTTGCCGACCTGCCCACCAACTCCTCCTTCTCTGACACACCCGCCAACTTCTTCTCTGACCCACCCGCTAAATTCTCCTTCTCTGACGTGCCCTCTAAATTCCCCTTCTCTGACCCACCCATTGACATCTCCTTCTCTGACCCACCAGCCAACTTCTCCTACTCTGAACAACCTCTGGGTTTTCCTTCTCCGACCCACCAGCCAACTTCTCCTTCTCCGACTTGCCTGCCAACTTCTCCTTCTCTTACCCACCCGCCAACTTCTCCTTCTCTGACCTGCCCGCCAACTTCTCCTTTTCTGACCCACCCGCTGGCTTCTCCTTCTCCAACCCACGCGCTGGCTTTTCCTTCTCTGACTCACCCCGCTACTTCTCCTTCTCTGACCTGCCCAACAACTTCTCCTTCTCCGACCCACCCTCCGGGTTTTACTTCTCCGACCAACCCCCTGGCTTTTCCTTCTGTAACCCACACACCAACTTCTCCTTTTCTGACCCGCTGGCTATTCCTTCTCTGACCCACCCGCCAACTTCTCCTTTTCTGACCCAAGCGCCAACTTCTCCTTTTCTGACACACACACTGCCATCTCCTTCTCTGACCCACCCGACAACTTCTTCTTCTCTGACCCACCCGCCAACTTCCCCTTCCCAACCTACCTGCCAACTGCTCCTTCTCTGACCCACCCGCCAACTTCTCCTTCTCTGACCCACCCGCCAAATTCTCCTTCTCTGACCCACCCGCCAACTTCTCCTTCTACAACCTGCCCACCAATTTCTCCCTCTCTGACCCACCCGCCAACTTCTCCTTCTCCGACCTGCTCGCCAACATCTCCTTCTATGACCCACCCGCCAACTTCTCCTACTCTGACCCACCCGGCAACTTCTCCTTCTCTGACTTGCCTGTCAACTTCTCCTTCTCTGACCTGCCCGCAAACTTCAACTTCGCCGACCTGCCCGCCAACTTCTCCTTCTCCGACCCACCCCTTGGCTTTTCCTTCTCTAACACATCCACCAACTTCTCCTTCTCTGACCCGCTAGCTATTCCTTCTCTGACACACCTGTTAACTTCTCTTTCTCAAACGCACCCGCCAATTTCTCCTTTTCCGACCCACCAGTTAACTTCTCCTTCTCTGACCTTCATGCCAACTTCTCCTTCTCTGACCCACCCACTGGCTCTTCTTTCTCTGACCCACCCGCCAGTTTCTCATTCTCTGACCTGCCCTGCAATTTCTTCTTCTCTGACCCGTCCACCAACTTCTCCTTCTCTGACCCACCCGCCAACTTCGCCTACTCTGACTCACCCACTGGGTTTTCCTTCTCTGACCCACCCGCCAACTTCTCCTTCTCTGACCCACCCGCCAACTTCTCCTTCTCCAACCTGCCCACCAATTTCTCCTCCTCTGACCCACCCGCCAACTTCTCCTTCTCCGACCTGCCCGCCAACTTCAACTTCGCCGACATGCCCACCAACTTCCCCTTCTCTGACACACCCGCCAACTTCTCCTTCTCTCACCCACCCGCCAAATTCTCCTTTTCTGACCTGCCCTCTAACTTCTCCTTCTCTCACCCACCCATTGACATCTCCTCCTCTGACCCACCCACCAACTTCTCCTACTCTGACCCACCCACTGGGTTTTCCTTCTCCAACCCACCCGCCAACTTCTCCTTCTCCAACCTGCCCACCAATTTCTCCTTCTCTGACCCACCCGCCAACATCTCCTTCTCCGACCTGCTCGCCAACTTCTCCTTCTCTGACCCACCCGCCAACTTCTCCTTCTCTCACCCACCCGCCAACTTCTCCTTCACTGACCTGCCTGTCAACTTCTCCTTCTCTGACCTGCCCGCCAACTTCTCCTTCTCTGACCCACCTGCTAAATTCTCCTTCTCTGACCTGCCCTCTAAATTCCCCTTCTCTGACCCACCCATTGACATCTCCTTCTCTGACCCACCAGCCAACTTCTCCTACTCTGAACAACCCACTGGGTTTTCCTTCTCCGACCCACCAGCTAACTTCTCCTTCTCCGACTTGCCTGCCAACTTCTCCTTCTCTTACCCACCCGCCAACTTCTCCTTCTCTGACCTGCCTGCCAACTTCTCCTTTTCTGACCCACCGCTGGCTTCTCCTTCTCCAACCCACGCGCTGGCTTTTACTTCTCTGACTCACCCCGCAACTTCTCCTTCTCTGACCTGCCCAACAACTTCTCCTTCTCCGACCCACCCTCTGGGCTTTACTTCTCCGACCAACCCCCTGGCTTTTCCTTCTGTAACCCACACACCAACTTCTCCTTTTCTGACCCGCTGGCTATTCCTTCACTGACCCACCCGCCAACTTCTTTTCTGACCCACCCGCCATATTCTCCTTTTCAGAGACACACACTGCCATCTCCTTCTCTGACCCACCCGCCAACTTCTCCTCCTCTGACGCACCCGCCAACCTCCCCTTCCTGACCTACCTGCCAACTGCTCCTTCTTTGAACCACCCACCAACATCTTCTTCTCTGACACACCCACCAAATTCTCCTTCTCTGACCTGCGCTCTAACTTCTCCTTCTCTCACCCACCCATTGACATCTCCTCCTCTGACCCACCAGCCAACTGCTCCTTCTCTGACCCACCCGCCAACTTCTCCATCTCTGACCCACCCGCCAAATTCTCCTTCTCTGACCCACCCGCCAACTTCTCCTTCTCCAACCTGCCCACCAATTTCTCCTTCTCTGACCCACCCGCCAACTTCTCCTTCTCCGACCTGCTCGCCAACATCTCCTTCTATGACCCACCCGCCAACTTCTCCTTCTCTGACTTGCCCGTCAACTTCTCCTTCTCTGACCTGCCCGCCAACTTCTCCTTCTCTGACCCACCCCTTAGCTTTTCCTTCTCTAACACACCCACCAACTTCTCCTTCTCTGACCTGCTGGCTATTCCTTCTCTGACCCACCCGTTAACTTCGCTTTCTCCAACGCACCCGCCAATTTCTCCTTTTCCGACCCACCAGTTAACTTCTCCTTCTCTGACCTTCATGCCAAATTCTCCTTCTCTGACCCACCCACTGGCTCTTATTTCTCTGACCCACCCGCCAGTTTCTCATTCTCTGACCTGCCCTCCAATTTCTTCTTCTCTGACCCGTCCACCAACTTCTCCTTCTCTGACCCACCCACCAACTTCTCCTTCTCCGACCTGCCGGCCAACTTCTCCTTCTCTGACCCTCGTGCTGGCTTTTTCTTCTCTGACCCCCCCAACTTCTCCTTTTCCGACCCACCCGCCAACTTCTCCTTCTCTGACTCACCCACCAACTTCTCCTTTTCTGACCCACCCGCCAATTTCTCCTTTTCTGACACACACACTGCCATCTCCTTCTCTGATCCACCCGCCAACTTCTCCTTCTCTGACCCACCCGCCAACTTCTCCTTCTCTGACCTGCCCGTCAACTTCTCCTTCTCTGACCTGCCCGCCAACTTCAACTTCGCCGACATGCCCACCAACTTCCCCTTCTCTGACACACCCGCCAACTTCTCCTTCTCTCACCCACCCGCCAAATTCTCCTTCTCTGACCTGCCCTTTAAATTCCCCTTCTCTGACCCACCCGTTGACATCTCCTTCTCTGACCCACCCGCCAACTTCTTCTTCTCTGACCCACCCTCCAAATTCTCCTTCTCTGACCTGCCCTCTAACTTCTCCTTCTCTCACCCACCCATTGACATCTCCTCCTCTGACCCACCCACCAACTTCTCCTACTCTGACCCACCCACTGGGTTTTCCTTCTCCAACCCACCCGCCAACTTCTCCTTCTCTGACCCACCCGCCAACTTCTCCTTCTCCAACCTGCCCACCAATTTCTCCTTCTCTGACCCACCCGCCAACTTCTCCTTCTCCGACCTGCTCGCCAACTTCTCCTTCTCTGACCCACCGCCAACTTCTCCTTCTCTCACCCACCCACCAACTTCTCCTTCTCTGTCCTGCCCATCAACTTCTCCTTCTCTGACCCACCCACTGGCTCTTCTTTCTCTGACCCACCCGCCAGTTTCTCATTCTCTGACCTGCCCTCCAATTTCTTCTTCTCTGACCCGTCCACCAACTTCTCCTTCTCTGACCCACCCACCAACTTCTCCTTCTCCAACCTGCCGGCCAACTTCTCCTTCTCTGACCAACGTGCTGCTTTATCTTCTCTGACCCACCCAACTTCTCCTTTTCCGACCCAACTGCCAACTTCTCCTTCTCTGACTCACCCACCCACTTCTCCTTTTCTGACCCACCCGCCAATTTCTCTTTTTCTGACACACACACTGCCATCTCCTTCTCTGACCCACCCGCCAACTTCTTCTTCTCTGACCCACCCACCAACATCTTCTTCTCCGACACACCCACCAAATTCTCCTACTCTGACCTGCCCTCTAACTTCTCCTTCTCTCACCCACCCATTGACATCTCCTCCTCTGACCCACCAGCCAACTTCGCCTACTCTGACTCACCCACTGGGTTTTCCTTCTCCGACCCACCCGCCAACTTCTCCTTCTCTGACCCACGCGCCAACTTCTCCTTCTCCGACTTGCTCGGCAACTTCTCCTTCTCTCACCCACCCGCCAACTTCTCCTTCTCTGACCTGCCCGTCAACTTCTCCTTCTCTGACCTGCCCGCCAACTTCAACTTCGCCGACATGCCCACCAACTTCCCCTTCTCTGACACACCCGCCAACTTCTCCTTCTCTCACCCACCCGCCAAATTCTCCTTCTCTGACCTGCCCTTTAAATTCCCCTTCTCTGACCCACCCGTTGACATCTCCTTCTCTGACCCACCCGCCAACTTCTTCTTCTCTGACCCACCCTCCAAATTCTCCTTCTCTGACCTGCCCTCTAACTTCTCCTTCTCTCACCACCCATTGACATCTCCTCCTCTGACCCACCCACCGACTTCTCCTACTCTGACCCACCCACTGGGTTTTCCTTCTCCAACCCACCCGCCAACTTCTCCTTCTCTGACCCACCCGCCAACTTCTCCTTCTCCAACCTGCCCACCAATTTCTCCTTCTCTGACCCACCCGCCAACTTCTCCTTCTCCGACCTGCTCGCCAACTTCTCCTTCTCTGACCCACCCGCCAACTTCTCCTTCTCTCACCCACCCACCAACTTCTCCTTCTCTGTCCTGCCCATCAACTTCTCCTTCTCTGACCCACCCACTGGCTCTTCTTTCTCTGACCCACCCGCCAGTTTCTCATTCTCTGACCTGCCCTCCAATTTCTTCTTCTCTGACCCGTCCACCAACTTCTCCTTCTCTGACCCACCCACCAACTTCTCCTTCTCCAACCTGCCGGCCAACTTCTCCTTCTCTGACCAACGTGCTGCTTTATCTTCTCTGACCCACCCAACTTCTCCTTTTCCGACCCAACTGCCAACTTCTCCTTCTCTGACTCACCCACCCACTTCTCCTTTTCTGACCCACCCGCCAATTTCTCTTTTTCTGACACACACACTGCCATCTCCTTCTCTGACCCACCCGCCAACTTCTTCTTCTCTGACCCACCCACCAACATCTTCTTCTCCGACACACCCACCAAATTCTCCTACTCTGACCTGCCCTCTAACTTCTCCTTCTCTCACCCACCCATTGACATCTCCTCCTCTGACCCACCAGCCAACTTCGCCTACTCTGACTCACCCACTGGGTTTTCCTTCTCCGACCCACCCGCCAACTTCTCCTTCTCTGACCCACGCGCCAACTTCTCCTTCTCCAACCTGCCCACCAATTTCTCCTCCTCTGACCCACCCGCCAACTTCTCCTTCTCCGACTTGCTCGGCAACTTCTCCTTCTCTCACCCACCCGCCAACTTCTCCTTCTCTGACCTGCCCGTCAACTTCTCCTTCTCTGACCTGCCCGCCAACTTCAACTTCGCCGACATGCCACCAACTTCCCCTTCTCTGACACACCCGCCAACTTCTCCTTCTCTCACCCACCCGCCAAATTCTCCTTCTCTGACCTGCCCTTTAAATTCCCCTTCTCTGACCCACCCGTTGACATCTCCTTCTCTGACCCACCCGCCAACTTCTTCTTCTCTGACCCACCCTCCAAATTCTCCTTCTCTGACCTGCCCTCTAACTTCTCCTTCTCTCACCCACCCATTGACATCTCCTCCTCTGACCCACCCACCGACTTCTCCTACTCTGACCCACCCACTGGGTTTTCCTTCTCCAACCCACCCGCCAACTTCTCCTTCTCTGACCCACCCGCCAACTTCTCCTTCTCCAACCTGCCCACCAATTTCTCCTTCTCTGACCCACCCGCCAACTTCTCCTTCTCCGACCTGCTCGCCAACTTCTCCTTCTCTGACCCACCCGCCAACTTCTCCTTCTCTCACCCACCCACCAACTTCTCCTTCTCTGTCCTGCCCATCAACTTCTCCTTCTCTGACCCACCCACTGGCTCTTCTTTCTCTGACCCACCCGCCAGTTTCTCATTCTCTGACCTGCCCTCCAATTTCTTCTTCTCTGACCCGTCCACCAACTTCTCCTTCTCTGACCCACCCACCAACTTCTCCTTCTCCAACCTGCCGGCCAACTTCTCCTTCTCTGACCAACGTGCTGGCTTTATCTTCTCTGACCCACCCAACTTCTCCTTTTCCGACCCAACTGCCAACTTCTCCTTCTCTGACTCACCCACCCACTTCTCCTTTTCTGACCCACCCGCCAATTTCTCCTTTTCTGACACACACACTGCCATCTCCTTCTCTGACCCACCCGCCAACTTCTTCTTCTCTGACCCACCCACCAACATCTTCTTCTCCGACACACCCACCAAATTCTCCTACTCTGACCTGCCCTCTAACTTCTCCTTCTCTCACCCACCCATTGACATCTCCTCCTCTGACCCACCCACCGACTTCTCCTACTCTGACCCACCCACTGGGTTTTCCTTCTCCAACCCACCCGCCAACTTCTCCTTCTCTGACCCACCCGCCAACTTCTCCTTCTCCAACCTGCCCACCAATTTCTCCTTCTCTGACCCACCCGCCAACTTCTCCTTCTCCGACCTGCTCGCCAACTTCTCCTTCTCTGACCCACCCGCCAACTTCTCCTTCTCTCACCCACCACCAACTTCTCCTTCTCTGTCCTGCCCATCAACTTCTCCTTCTCTGACCCACCCACTGGCTCTTCTTTCTCCGACCCACCAGCCAACTTCTCCTTCTCCGACTTGCCTGCCAACTTCTCCTTCTCTTACCCACCCGCTGGCTTCTCCTTCTCCAACCCACGCGCTGGCTTATACTTCTCTGACTCACCCCGCAACTTCTCCTTCTCTGACCTGCCCAACAACTTCTCCTTCTCCGACCCACCCTCTGGGTTTTACTTCTCCGACCAACCCCTGGCTTTTCCTTCTGTAACCCACACACCAACTTCTCCTTTTCTGACCCGCTGGCTATTCCTTCTCTGACCCACCCGCCAACTTCTCCTTTTCTGACACACACACTGCCATCTCCTTCTCTGACCCACCCGCCAACTTCTCCTCCTCTGACACACCCGCCAACCTCCCCTTCCCGACCTACCTGCCAACTGCTCCTTCTCTGACACACCCGCCAACTTCTCCTTCTCTGACCCGCCCGCCAAATTCTTCTTCTATGACCCACCCGCCAACTTGTCCTACTCTGACCCACCCGCCAACTTCTCCTTCTCTGACTTGCCCGTCAACTTCTCCTTCTCTGACCTGCCCGCCAACTTCTCCTTCTCTGACCTGCACGCAAACTTCAACTTCGCCGACCTGCCCGCCAATTTCTCCTACTCTGACCCACCCCTTGGCTTTTCCTTCTCTAACACACCCACCAACTTCTCCTTCTCTGACCCGCTGGCTATTCCTTCTCTGACCCACCCGTCAACTTCTCCTTCTCTGACTTGCCCATCAACTTCTCCTTCTCTGACCTGCCCGCCAACTTCTCCTTCTCTGACCTGCACGCAAACTTCAACTTCGCCGACCTGCCCGCCAATTTCTCCTACTCTGACCCACCCCTTGGCTTTTCCTTCTCTAACACACCCACCAACTTCTCCTTCTCTGACCCGCTGGCTATTCCTTCTCTGACCCACCCGTCAACTTCTCCTACTCTGACCCACCCGCCAACTTCTCCTTCTCTGACTTGCCCGTCAACTTCTCTTTCTCCGACGTACCCGCCATTTTCTCCTTCTATGACCCACCCGCCAAATTCTCCTCTCTGACCTGCTCTCTAAATTCCCCTTCTCTGACCCACCCATTGACATCTCCTTCTCTGACTCACCAGCCAACTTCTCCTACTCTGAACAACCCACTGGGTTTTCCTTCTCCGACCCACCAGCCAACGTCTCCTTCTCCGACTTGCCTGCCAACTTCTCCTTCTCTGACCCACCCACTGCCATCTCCTTCTCTGACCCACCCGCCAAGCTCCCTTTTTCCGACCTGCCTGCCAACTGCTCCTTCTCTGACCCACCTGCCAACTTCTCCTTCTCTGACGCACCCGCCAACTTCTCCTTCTCCAACCTGCGCACCAATTTCTCCTTCTCTGACCCACCCGCCAACTTCTCCTTCTCCGACCTGCTCGCCAACTTCTCCTTCTATGTCCCACCCGCCAACTTCTCCTTCTCTGACTCACCAGCCAACTTCTCCTACTCTGAACAACCCACTGGCTCTTCTTTCTCTGACCCACCCGCCAGTTTCTCATTCTCTGACCTGCCCTCCAATTTCTTCTTCTCTGACCCGTCCACCAACTTCTCCTTCTCTGACCCACCCACCAACTTCTCCTTCTCCAACCTGCCGGCCAACTTCTCCTTCTCTGACCAACGTGCTGCTTTATCTTCTCTGACCCACCCAACTTCTCCTTTTCCGACCCAACTGCCAACTTCTCCT